>NC_057808.1:281676820-281677603 GCF_018294505.1 Triticum aestivum | reverse complement strand
TGTCAATGACATGTGGGCCCAACAGGTGGCTGGCCCACATGTCAGTGACCCAAAGGCAGTTGCCTTTAAGGCACCGAAGCAGCGTCCACCCCGACACGACCCTGGTCTGCCTGGTGCGCCTACATTTGAGAATGCAAACGAATCTCCTTTCATTTGCAAACGAATCTGTATGTATTACCATGCCCGTGTTTTCCTTGCAATAATTAGTCATTCGAAACGAGATACTCCATCCGTTCACTTTTGTAAGTCGTTTCAGACAACTTAAAATGAACTGTTTTGCACATTGTCTGAAATGTCTTCAAGGTCTTATAAAAGTGAACAGAGGGAGTACTATAAATTAGTTAATGAGGAGTTATTTGAAAAAAAATCGAAACGGTACCCATGCTAACGTGGATTAGAGTGTGTGTCACATAATTAGTTATTTGAATTAGAGTGTGTGTCACGTAGTTAGTTATTTGAATTAGAGTGTGTGTCACGTAGCGATCTCCAACTCTAACGTGGATTTCGCATTTCACTGTATCCACGCTACTTTTTTAATACAAATTCATATGTATATGATGAACACCACGGTAGTGAGAAAACTTTTGGATGGATTCAAACATATGACCTACAAAATAGCACAACAAACTGAGTCAATGTCAACTTTTCAAAACTTAGTATGGCACGAATTCGAAATAATTACCCGTATGTCTGGTCCTCGGTTCAAATCTTACAATGTACACCGCATTGAAACATCGATATTAAGTCCCGTACTATGTACATTCAAATGTTGTTTTTAGCCCC
>NC_057808.1:281539221-281676666 GCF_018294505.1 Triticum aestivum | reverse complement strand
AACCACCTTAGGAAGCTATAGATTTCCAACACATGTTCATTCTTTCTCTCCATGTTTCCATCTCTAAGTCTCTCAACTACACAACCCCTTTTTCCACTCTGTTACCAAATGTATTTACCTCACACACCCGCCATTGCACCCCATGCCGAGCTCTCTCTCTCCCCCCTCTCACCCTCTCGCGCTAAATACATGCATTGCCTATCTAGCCCCCCAACCTCTTGTGCGCACGCACGCACGTTGTATATCTAGGTCACTCCCTCGAGACTGTCTCACTCTTTCTTCCGCACGGTGGGCCACACTCGCTCAATCTCGCTCTCTTTATCTGAGTCTCGTTTAACCTCGTTTTCTTTCACACAAAAATGATATATCTCCCTGTTCGGGCCTCGATCGACACACTCTATACTCTCTCACGCAGATTGGCTATCTAGGTCAGTCCATCCAAGCCGCCGCCACTCTTTCGACCTCATGGTGGGCCACGCTCACACAACCTCTCTCTCTCTCTCTCTCTCTCCGTATGTCTCGATTGACCTCGCTCTTTCTCGGACAAAAACGATATATCACCATGTTTGAGCCCAATTCGACCTATTCACATTGTATACTATCTCACGCACATCGTCTATCTAGGTCACTCTCTCCAACCGGTCTCACTCTTTCGATCGCACGGCGACCCTATGTGATCGGTTGACCTTGCTTCCTCCCACGCACAAAATATATCTACAAGTCTGTGACTGGAACATCTCTCAAGCTCTATCTTACAGCCCTCACCCTTGCCAAGAAGCTCAATCGGACAATATCTCTCCAGAGCATATATATTTGTTCAATGAATGTCGAACCACACTCACTTTGTCTCTCTATCTATATGTCTCTCGATTGACCTCGCTTTCTCACACCGTATCTTCCATGCGTTGAAGCTACTACCTCTCCATCCCTTGCAAAGCCGGAGCTATTTACATTGCGAGGGGCACTCCAACCTTGGATTAATTTGTGTAGGCATTTATTCGGTCGGTTTAGATTATATTTTCATAGCATTCAGCCCACAACTACTCCAAACACCATTGCAACCCATGCAACTCCCCTAGTTGATTTCCCTCTGGCTCGGTCATCGCTCTCTCGCACATCCTTTCCCGCCTTCAACGTCGCACCATGGTATTATTGAAAAAACTATGTTGTTCTCTTTAATTATTATAAATAAGCTACAAAACTACACACCGATAGTCCACTTAGAATGGAACAAATTTTGACCCACAAATTAAAGTGCTACAAACTACACACCGAGGGGCCCACGTGTCATGAAACAAATTTGGACCCATATACAAATTAAAAAATAAAGGACGAGGATCGAACATGCGACCGGGCCTTCAAGCCGCACGTCAATAGGCAACATACGTAGAATAGCAATGTTTGTTGTACCCCCTTTGTTCACATAATGTTTTTATATTACCACAGCCTAATTAATGGATAACATGTAATATTATCTTGAGTACTATTCGCCTTCACTTACTGGTGGGTTCCATGTGTGCTCTCTCTCTCTCCTCCCCTTCTACGTTTAGACGCACGGGCAAACAGGAAGAACTCGCGGGCGATGTTGCCGTTGACCATATCTGGACGCGTTCACAAGTCACGGCACCAGTTTCACATACTAGCAGCACTAGTTAGTGTGTACGTGCAATGCACGTTAATTTGGAAGTATATTGAGTGCATGCGGATATTAACTACTAGGATATTATTTGCGTGTTGTCATGTGATTAGCACTATTTTTGGCATGAAATTAACTGCATGCTAAACGTGTTGAGCGCTCGACATTGAAGCAGTCTAGGTCATTGGATGACAAGGAATACATGTGGCTTGATGACGTTTTATATTTAATTTGATACGGTTCTAGCAGAACATTCAATCGATCAAACCATACATTTCGTTCAGTCTGACTCCGACTTTAAATTATACGACGACCGATATAAAATAAACGGAAATGATAAACGTTCGGATTTTAAGCATGGCAATCCGAACGTTTTTCATGGCAAACTTAGATTAGGCGGCGGTGGCGGGGGTGTCTCGCGGTGGGAAGCGGCTCCTCTGCCGTGCTCTGTGTGTCGTCGGGCCACTGACCGACGGCGACGGCGGCGTCATGCACCATTGTTGGCGTACTCCTGGACGTTGGCCTAGCTTCAAGGAAGGCCAAAATGTTCTGGACTTCGGAGCGAGTCAACTGGCGGGAGGAGGCGACTGGCGTTGGTGCAAGGAAGCGGTCGACGGCGGCCATCCATGCCGCTGAGGGGGGCACTGGCACCCGCGCGGGGAGAGGCGCTGTCAACGGCGCGACAGAGACATTCGTGTGAACGGGCACCGGCACGGGCGCACGCGTCAGTGCACGCGTAGGCGCATGCGCTGGCAGGTGCACGGGCACCGGCACGGGCGTGCGCGTCAGTGCACGCGCAGGCGCATGCGCTGGGAGGTGCACGGGCGCTTGAAAGTCGGTGGGGACCTCGTGGAAACCCGTGGGATCAAGCTCGGCGACAATGTGCGGCTCCCAACCCATCAATGCCATGGGGATGGGCGCTGGCGCAGTCAGGGTGACGGGAGCCGGAACGGGAGAGGGGACAGGCGCGGCGTCTTCCCGCAAGGCCAGTTCAAGCTCGTCCCAAAGCGCCTTATGTTCTTGAGACTCCGGCTGGGTGTCTTCCTCAAGAAACTGGAACACTAAGGGCAGACCATCGTGATGCGGCATGGCGTACGTTAAGGTCAGGCTAGTTGGAGGTAGACGACAGGAGAATCGAAGAGGAAGAGAGAGGATTGTAGCGATACCGGGTAGTGCGGGGTTGATCTTAAACTGCGGTGCCGGTGACATTAAAAGTGGGAGCAGTTGGGACGATGGTGGGCGGCAGAGCCTGGTCAAAGGGCTCGCCTCCCGGTGAGCCTGCACAGCGGTCTGCTCGCACGCATCCCTGACAGCTGGCGCAGCGGTCTGCTCACACGCCTCCCGTCGACTCACACGCTTGGTCGGACGCCACCTGCCGATGAGAAGCGGGGACTCATGGCGGCACGTAAACGCCCATGGTTTCAATAGTGAAAGCGTTCGCCTTAACATGGCAAGTCTTTGTTCCAAAATACCTTGGCTCTTCATTTGTGCAACTCGTCATAAGCATCTTGTCTCAAATTGAAGAAAAAACTTACGAAGTAATATTTGTGCCATATCACGTGACCATGCTTAGTTTTAAGAATTTATGCTCACTTTCGGATTTTCTGAAATTTAAGATCCAGGATTCGAAACAATATCATAGCCTGCATCATGCAATAAATTTTCAAGCCGTACATCTATCCTGTTGTATTTCTTAAGAAAGGATTTGGTCAAACATTTTGCTTAGTTAGACTTCAGACAAGTTATATATGCAGAGTAAAAGGATAATCCCTCTGTACCAGTGCATTGCCTGATATATTAACTCCAGTACTAGGCACGAACAAACGGGCTCAATTCTGTGCTAATCCTAGTGTAGTAGTAGTAGTACTAGGCAATGCAGTTGACGGGTGACCTTGACGAGCGGCGACCGAGGGAATTGAACCATGCTCGGCACGGTAGGTAACGTTGTCTAGTTACTAAAGCATCCCTCTGTTGTTCATCGGTAGTCATTATGGACCGGGGACATGAGGGGAATTTCCTAGGGCTGGAATTCTGGCCGCCAGATATTTCGACTTGAAACGCTGAGGCTCGACTGGTTGGGGTTGCCTAATGTGCATACCACGCACGCCACCGAAGGACACGAGCCCGGTTTTTTTTAGGATCAACACGTGCCAAGGTCTGGCTGGTACGCCGTTGGGTCCTACCATTCGAGAATACGAAAGGAACCTTTTAAATTGCCGAACGAATCTATGTGTATTACAATACCCGTATTTTCCTTGCAAATACTAATCTCAACGTGGTAATTGATTTATGACGAGTTGTTGAATTAGAGTGAGTTTGTGATATAGTGATCTCAACGTGGATTTCACATTTCATGGTATCCCTAGTAAGTTTTCCAATGCAAATTCAAATTTAAAAGATGAACAATATGGAGGTGAGAAAACTTTGTATGTATCAAGCATATGACCACACACACACATAGAGAGACACACACGCACAAACACAACAACAATCCAATAAGTATAGTGCATCTATTTTTCCAAACCATGCATGTATGACACGAATTCAAAAATACTCCTTCTATTCCTAAATATTAGTCTTTTAGAGAGTTCAACAAGTGGCTACATACGGAGCAAAATGAGTGAATCTAGACTCTAAAATATGTCTATATACATCCGTATGTGCCAGTCCATTTGAAGCCTCTAAAAAGACTAATATTTAGGAATGAAGGGAGTAAAATGTAAGACATCCATGATCCTCCGTTCAATATTTATAATGAACATGAAACTGAAACATGAATATTAAGTCTAGTACTACAGTACATGCAAATGTTGTGTTTAGGCGGAGCTATGATTGTCGGGGGTCAACCCCTCGACCTTAGATAAAATGGTGGAGCTTTGTTTAGGGTTGTTTAGATTATATTTGTCCCCACCCTCCCAACCACCGATTGGTTGTGCACCCCCACCCCTCCTCCCCGGGAGAATATCATGTGCCCCCATACCTTAGATGCTATATGTCGATACGAGTTGCTTGGAGCTTGTAGATCTGAGATATAGCAGCTCACATGATGTGTCTTAATATTTTTGCAGGAAACCTTGATGAGTTTGAGAATTGCACACAATTTGGACCAAAACTACTTAGATGCCCTTTGATCCCATATCCAACGACCTCGAAGCTCGTATCACCGTAGCATCTAAGATGAAGGAGGACATCATATTCTCCTGTATGTAAGAATATCATGTGCTACCACACCTTAGATGTTTTGGTGATACAAGCTCTTCGGAGGCGTTGGATTTGTGACCCAACACCTCCTCGGTGGTTCGAATGGTTTTTTGCAGAAAAGCCCCAAAAGAGTTCGGCCACTGGTTACAAGCACAAAGACTGCTCAGATGCCATTGGATCTCAGATCAAACGACCTCCAAGCTCGTATCACCGTAGCATCCAAGCTGCGATAGCACCTTATGTTTTCTCGCACGGGAGAGTATGAGGTGCTCCCGCACCGTAGATTCTATGGTGATACGAGTTCACTGAGATCTAACGTCCCACAGTATGAGGTTTGAATGTTTTTGCAATATACGGCTGATAGAGTTTGGGAAATGCACAGAAAGTACAAGTACTACACATGTGCCATCTGAGCACTGATCATACGACCTAGATGCTCATATCACCGTGGCGGGTAATTAAGCTACGGGGAGCACCTAATATGAGCACCGGGGAGCCACTAGATCGAAGATGCAGCGGCACACACGAGGCCTGAATGTTTTATTTGCAAAAAAACCTTTGGAGAGTTTGGAAATTGCGCATAATTACAAAGACTACTCCCAAGCCATTGGATCTCACTTCCAATGGTGTAAAAACTCGTATCACCATAGTATCTAAGCTGCGGGGTGGATGTGATATTCTATACTGCCGTCATTTTTGTTTGTAAACTTGCAAAATACGTGTAACTCGTGCCGTTACTTGTCTAGCCGCGCAAAGTGTTTGTTCAAAAAAAACCATCCTACACTGAAATATCGGAACAACACACGGGGGGTCCCACTTGTCATTAATCAAATTTGGACCTAAAACTAACAAATCTGAAAGACGAGATTCGAACTGGCAACCTGGACTACAAAGCGTAAGTCGATAGCCTGAAAAAACAAACGGTTGTTGGCTTTGTCCCATAACTTGATTTTATACAGTACTTGCGTTGAGTAGAGTAGAGGGAGTGCCTCGTCAACACGTGCATGACCGTTTTCTCACTTACTGGTGGGTCCCAGGTCTACGATCTCAATCTCTCTTCTCTCCATCGTCTAACCTTTGCACGGGCACACACGAAGAGCGGCGCTAGCTTGCCGTGGTGTTATTACAACTAAAAAAAAGCTTGGAAAATAGAAGAATCGCCTAGAACAAGAGACGTTGTGGCTGGTCGAGACGGAGCTAACCACATCTATCCTCCGTGCCACGTTTGCATGATGAAGCTGTGTGGCTAGTGGGGTGTTTTCGACCGACTGGCTTGGTCCCGAGGTCGAACCATAGGTACTACGTCTGATACAGTATATTTTTACACGCACATTTTTCCTCCGTGCCGAGACGTGGCACACCCTACCGCGCGGTTTCGGGGTCCTCCCGGGTGGTGCACGCATATATTCTTCCTGACGTGGGATGCCCTACTGCACGTTTTCTGGGTCCTCCTGGATCGTCGCGCCGAAACAAGTAAATGAGTCTCAGTAACTTGTGTTATGGATATTGCATGTAATCCCTCTGCTCTCATGCCTTTGAAGACATGTTCTAGTGTCTTTGTTCACTTATTTCTGTGCGTATATGTAGTCATATATGGAGTATAATATCGAAAATCATCTTATATTTCTGAACGGAGGTAGTAATAAAATATGGTCTCTGTTTAAATTAGAACCAGGTCCGCGGTGGAGATGAAGTTCTCAAAGTCATGCCGTGTGTACTGGAAGACCTGATGATGAGTTCTACTGCTGAACTATCCAGCTGCTGTGTCCTTGTTGCCACGTGTCCTGAACTAGTGTTTTCCTGTAGCATTGTTGTCAGGCATGTTCTCGAGGCTGTACTTGACCACAACAATTTCCTGGCTGTGCCTTCGATTATGAAGGATGTGGTTCTTGTAAAGCTTCCCAACAAATCTGATGCGGCCTGTCTTCATCATCATGTTTATGAGTGGAAAGACCACTCTGTTAGGTTCTCCAAGGTTGACAAGATGGTGATGGTGCATGTAGACATCTCACACGAAGTCTATGGCCTAGTCAGTTATGCGGGGTTCATCCCGTAGGTCGGTGGCAAGAAATAGTCTGCAGAGTTTAGTTAGTGCAACTTTGCTTGTCTGTAGTAAGTACTATTGTTCAGTGCTTGATTTGTGTTTGTGAACCCTGTATTGTTTATTAGTACTGCCGCTTTTGGTGTGTGAATGGTCTATGTTAATGTCTGTCCACTCAATTCAGTCTGTATATTTTGAAGTATCCAGATCATATTTTTTGTGAGGACGGTTTATCAATTATGGTTACACTCCAATATCTGTATGCATTGCAGGGTTTATCGCACCCACTAGGATTTCCAGTCCCATGGATGTTCGGTCCATACGATTTGTCACGACCTTTGGACTGTCCTGCTTGTGGGAATAGGCAGGGCCCCTGCATGCCACGCGTAGTTGGACGATCAATCTTCTGTTTAGTACTTCAACATAGTGATTTCCTGGTAAGGATTCACTCGTGTCACATAAAGTAAATCTTATTGATTTACTGTCTAAATCTTATTGAATTAATGTCATGTTTTCTTTCTTTTCCTGCAATTTTATGATGCAGGTTTTTCCATGTGACATTCATCACAAAATAAACCGTTTGGTTTGCTCTACGATGGCTATTTTTGCAGGTTTCACTTCTTATGTCGGGTCAGTAACGAAGGCATTGTCCATCACTTATATTACTGGAAAAAATTGGATCAGTCTGTTGTCTGAGTACAAGCTGAATCCCTATGATGAACTGTAGTTTGGTTTAACAAAAACGCCACAATTAGTCCTTCTCGCGTTTAAAAGAAATGAAGAAAAAAACTGATCACGGTCACGGATCCTAGTCAAGTTAGAAAGCTGATCATAGCAGACCAGACACGACCGCCGCTGTCTCGCACAGATCGAGCACCGGCAGTTGTTCTAGCACTGACAACGGCAGCAGCTTAGTCTGATCCAGCTAAGGATTGGGCACCGACCGCGTCAGCGGATCAGTCTGATCTACCGAAGGATCAGGCATCGACACCGGCACCTGCTCCGACACCGGCACCAGCTCTACAAGGAGCACCATCTCCGGCGGCAGCAGCGGCTTCGGCACCTGCACCAACACTTGCACTTGCATCTGCTCCGGCCCGTGCAGTTGCACCGGCAACAGACTGGGCTGCAGTTCACACTTCATATACCAAAGTCCTTACAAAAACCGACATGTCCACCTTCTTGGTAAGCATTGGCCGCCCAAGTGCTTCGTTCTTTTTTCTTTCCATGTTTCACATGATTCACTGTGTTGATCTAACTGTTTGGGTATGTCTTCTTGTTTGCAAACAGAGAATTCCTAGAGCAACGAGGGAGTCGTTCAACAATCTGGCGACCCCGGCCAAGTTTCTCTTACCATGCGTAGCCTTGGTGTGAATGAACCTGCTCAATATATCGTAAGTACAAAGGATGGTCGCATGATGATTGATGCTAAATGATGGTCAAGGTTCAAATCTAAATCATATCTTGCGGTAGGGGATGATGTCAAAATCGAACTTTCTCGGCAAGGAGAGCTGGTCCAAATCAACTTTGAAATTCTTCAGTAGCAGCACGCAACTGCCGAACTGATCTATCCTCCGAGAGATTTTGATGTAATAATCTGGCATGGTGAAACAAGTGTCCTGTGTGTATACGTAGTACGACAGTATTATTTATCACATGGTATATCGTTGGTAGAATTGCAACTCTGATTGCTAGTTAGGAACTGTCGTTCGATTTCATTCCAACAGCTGCCGTGCTTTATTCAGTTTTGTGTATTCGCCTTGCGGCAGCATCTAAAACCAGCGCCGTACCGATCGCTTGCAATATGAAAAGCGCTGAGGTAGAACACATGGGCCCCCAAACATGCAGGGTTGGCCTGCGGCCCAAATTCCAGAACTGTGAGCCTATCTGAGTATTATATTCTCAGCTGAACCCCCATAGAAAAAGCTGAACCCCCATAATGCCCGTGCATTGCAGAGGGAGTATATTTCTCGGCAAGGTGAGCCTGTGATATAAAAGATTTGTATATTTCTTTATAGAGGGAGTATCTCTCTATCAAAAAATATATTTATGTGTAAATAGTTACTCATGTCTTTCTACTTCCTTTTGCTGATATGTGGGGCAACCGGCAACGGGGTCCACGTGCCATATGCACAAATTAGAGTGCACAACTTCACAGTAGACGCACCCCGGTCGTAGCGCCGCAGTAATGCCCAATGAGCCGTCAAATCACAACCCCCCCCTTTCCAGCTTTAGCAGTAAGCTGGACGGACGAAGCGGCAATATTTCACTGGGCCTGAATCCCCTTCTCCCTCGTCTGCTTGTTCAGAGAAAACCCCCTCTCGGCGATTGCATAGGGTTTTCTCATGGAGAACCAGGTACGAATTCTTCATCCATCCCCGATAAATCCAAGTCCCTTGGTCGCAGGTAATCCTAGGATGGCAGCCGCCGCTGTTCATGCATTTTTCTTCCTACTGAATCTAGTGTGTTTCATTTGCAGTGCCCAAAGTGCGAGTACCCTACAGGTTTCTGCGCCCTCGGCGTGACGCCACACTTGTTCCTTCTCATCCTAACACAGCATTTTGAAACACGCACAGTATGTTCCTAGAATCCTCTTTTCTATCCGGGAGGGTGGGGGTTTTCTGAACATGCTGTGTTCTCATATTATTTTTCCTGCAGTGTATTATTTGCTCTGCCAGAACACATGTACTCAAGTTGCTCGGCCTTGCCATAACTGAATACACTAGTTTAATGGTCACAGTGAAGACAAGCCATGGATATAAGTTCCGAGTTGGGTTCATGAACCAAGAAGATCGCTGCTTTTTTTATGGCCGAACTTGGATAAACTTTCTCAAGTGTTACGGACTAAAAGTTGGCCCATGAATGTTGATGGAAATAGCAGAACCTAGTCTCATCTTCACTGCGATCTTCCACCCCGACGTCGTTCCAATTGTTCATCCATGTTAGTTTTGTATCTGGTTCTTGCTTGTTGCCTCGATTACTTCTTAATCCACCTATTCTGTCTAACTAATCACAATTTAACTTTAGAAGTAGCAACAAATATCTCACGAAGATGCTACTTCTAACTAATATTTTCTTATAATTGGTGGCACGTGTAGGTTTTTTCAGAGTTAAGCAGTCTGCTCGTTTGTTACTCTGTAATAACTCGGCTGTTACTAATGGCACTGAAGTTGACTGGATCGACATCCACAAGTTCCTACACTTTATTGATCGTCTTGAGGTCCTTGTGGGGCAATTCAATGGTGGAAGGCCACGTGGGATATGTGTGCCACTGCTGCACTCGTTGAACATGTCCAACTGTGTTGAGAAACTTATGGTACGAGCTGTTTTCTGTTATATATGTTGTTCATAAACTATTGCTTATACACAGTTTTACAGCTGTGATCTTCTTGAAACAGGAACTGCCGAGTTCTATTCTTCCTATACAGATGCCTGACCATGGTCGGGTCAGACTTGCGCTTGGTCACAACATGGTGTTCATGTCGACCTACTCAATTCCCCTTGGAGGTGAAAAGATACTTATTCATGGGTGGTCTCAAATAATGAAGGCCCGTCCATCTTGGAGAATAGGACAGAAGATTATGTTCATGCTTTTCCATGGCTCTAAAGGGAATATCTTGTTTATTGACCACGTTGCGAGATGAAGCCGCTTTCAGAAGGTTGTGGATGCGCGGGGTGGCGCCTGGGCCTTGTCCTAGGGCTTGGCGGCCTCACCCTTGGTTAACTGTAGGCAAAGTAGCACTGTTCGAGGCGTGCTTTGTACGGTTGAACCTGTATAAGTACTCATACTGCTTTCAGCTTTGGTTGTTAAGTGCCCCTGCTGGTTTCAGTTAAGGTTGTTAAGTACTCCTGCTGCTTTTACAGTCTGTCGTGTTTCTTCAGTCCTGTCTTCCTCCAACCGCCAAAACCAAACCAATGCCGGTGGGGCCGCCTGCTTCTGCCTCCCACGGCTGGCTGCGCCTCACCGTCTCCGAAATTGTTAACGCCGACGTCCTCCACGCACTTTGGTGCGCTCGCCGCGGCGCCGCCCTCTCGCGTTGTCAACATGGTCAACAAACTACAGGAATCAGCAGAAGTACGTGGAGAGGATGACAGTAGGGGCCCACCACGTCAGCGTATGGAAAAATAAAATGCTTCCTCCTAGTGTTTTCCTGACATCTGGGACCCACGACATTGTGAGCGTATATAGTCAATAGGCAAGAGAACAGCACAAGATCGGCTGACACCTGGGACGTAGCTACTCGAGCAGTGTTTTTTTTGTTTGGTATTGTTGAGACAGAGCAGGGTTTGAACTGGGCTGTGGCCCGTCAAGCCCAGGCTTATATTTTATGTTCACCATGTGACCAGCCCAGCTATTTTTTCTTTGTGAAAATGAGCCCAGTTTATTTTTTCTGAAGAATACCCAATCCAGTCCTACTTATTTTTCTGTGCCCTGATGGGCTGCAACTCTTTCAAGACGCCTGCAAATCTTGAAAGTAATATGAAATGGGTTGTATATATAAAAACAGATGACAAATTGGCAATTACTTTATAATTTCTGAAGTTTCTCACATTTTCAGATTCCTATTTCACTGGGCATTAACCTAATTGAAATATATCTTCAAAGTACTTTAAATCTGGCTCGACATTTCGGTATTAAAAATAGTTTGGAACCCACAGAAATATGCGAAATTGGCCCTGGCCAACCAAAAAAACGACTGCAATAAATTGCATAAGAAGTTGCCATGAGCTATATATAAATTATTTAAAAAAAGAGGGAGTGGTCTGACTTGTGGGCCTGTTTAGTGGACGCGTATGCAAGATTTTTTTAGTTATTATATACGTCAACAAACGATTCTAGCAGACGTAACCGTTGGATGTCAATCCAACGGCCGTCGTGTTTCTTCAATCTCTGATCTTCTTGCTCCAGCCACCAAAGCAGCGCCGGCGGGACCGCCAACTCCCGCCTCCCGTGGCCGGCTGTGCTGCCGCGCAGGCCTCAGCGCCCCCTACTACTCCCACCACTGGCCAGGGCATCCCTCTACTCACCCACACCCCCTGTTATTCTGCGGCGACGGCAGCCTCACACCGCAGCCGAACCGGTGAACCCTCGTACTCCTCTCCGCGCGGGCTTCCACTGCCGCGTCTTCCCCGGCTCCGCATTGTCCCCTTCCTAGGCCTCGCCGTCGTCCATCACCGTGGTGCTCTCGGCGCGGCGTCGTCAATGTGGTCAACGACCGACTTCCATCGGAAGAGTACTGTACATGGAGAGGCTGACAGCTGGGTCCACGATAGCCGCAAGGAAGTGCCTCCTTATTACGCGGGAAATAATTATTCCTCCACCTGACAGCAGGGACCCACCGGACGGGCCACCAGTATTTCACGAAAAAAACGTTTCCCCCTGACTGCTAGGACCCAGAGGACGGGCCACCGTATTTCGCGAAAAAAACGTCCCCCCCGCTGTCAGCTCGGACCCACCGGAAGTGCCTCCTTATTACGCACAAAAAAATGAATACCCCCCTGCTTGCTGGGACCCACCTTGGTGGGAGGCTGACTTGTGGGCCTACTAAGTTGACTGGGACGGAGGCCTTTGTCAACTTTAGTCAATATATGAACGATTCTAGCTCTAGTGACTTTGCCGTAGTGCTTCTTCAACCGCTGGTCTTCTTGCTCCAGCCGCCCAAAGCAGCGCCGGTCGTCCTGCCTGCTCCTGCCGCCCGTGGTCGGCTGTGATGCCCCGGAGGCCTCACCGCCCCCTACTACTCTCACCGCTGGCCAGGCCATCCCTCTACGCACCCACACCCCCTATTATTCTGCGGCGACGGCAGCCTCACACCGCAGCCGAACGAGTGAACCCTCATACTCCTCTACGCGTGGGCATCCACTGCCGCGTCTTCCCCGGCTCCGCGTCGTCCCCTTCCTAGGCCTCGCCGTCGTCCACCGCCCTGGTGCTCTCGGCGCGGCGTGGTCAACGTGGTCAAGGAATGGCTTCCATCGGACGTGGACTGTACGTGGAGAGGCTGACAGCTGGGTCCACGGCCGCAGCAAGGAAGTGCCTCCTTATTACGCGCAAAATAATTATTCCTCCACCTGACAGCGGGGACCCACCGGACGGGCCACCGTATTGCACGAAAAAACATTTCCCCTTGACTGCTGGGACCCACCAGCTACATCTTCGCACGCAAGGAAGTGCGTCCAAAAAAAAAACGATTCGCCCCCTGACTGTTGGGACCCACCAGCTACATCTTCGCACGCAAGGAAGTGCGTTCGAAAAAAATGATTCCCCCCCTGACTGCTGGGACCCACCACCTGCATCTTCGCACGCAAGGAAGTGCGTTCGGGCAAAAAAAAACGATTCCCCCTGACTGCTGGGACCCAGCAGCTACACCTTCGCACGCAAGGAAGTGCGTCCGGGCAAAAAAAAACAAAACGATTCGCCCCCCTGACTGTTGGGACCCACCAGCTACATCTTCGCAGGAAAGGAAGTGCCTGACAGTCGGGACCCACCTGGTCGAAGCGTACGTAGTGTTGTCATTCTGGTCGCGAACGTGTACGTACATATATACTGGTCGATGTAGAGGCGCGCACGTGTCGTAGTAGAGGCGCGTACGTGTCGTAGTAGAGGCGCGCACGTAGCATGTACACGTACGTACAGCGGCCAGGGTGCAAGGAAGAAAATACGGCCATGTACGTACATACGGGCAGGGTCTCGAACGCCTACTCGCGCATACGTACGGCCAGGGCTCGTGTACATGGCTGGGTCGGAACGGAGAAACAGTGTCGTCGTCGTGTTCATGGGGAGGCAACGGAATGCGTCGTGTTCATGGGGAGGAAACGGAATGCGTCGTGTTCATCAGGAGGCAACGGAACGCGTGGGAGCCAACCGGATGGGTCGAAACGGAATGCGTGGTCGTGTTCATCGGGAGGGGTTGGACGGAACAGGCGATGGAAACGAGGCCTGGCGTACCGCAAAACGGAGGAAACGGCCTTGTGTTCGACCGGCCACGTTCGAAACGGGATCCTGTTCATCGGGAGGGGTCTGGCGTACCGCAAAACGGAGGAAACGGACCTCCTACGGTCGAAACGGGGCTCCTGTTGATCGTGAGGGGTGTGGCGTACCGCAAAACGGATGAAACGGACCTCCTGCGGTCGAAACGGGGGTCCTGTTGATCGAGAGGGGTGTGGCGTACCGCAAAACGGACGAAACGGACCTCCTACGGTCGAAACGGGGGTCCTTTTCATCGGGAGGGGTGTGGCGTACCGCAAAACGGGACTCCACGGGATACTGTTCATCTCCACCGTCGACCTCCTCCAGCCTCCACGGGCTACCGTCGACCTCCTCCAGCCTCCACGGGCTCATGTTCATCCAGCCTCCACGGCGCGCTACTCCACCGGCTACTGTTCAACCACCCCTCCACGGGCACCCCTCCACTATCTACTGTTCATCCAGCCCTCCACACCACGGGGTCCTGTTGAACCACCGCTCCATGGGCACCCCTCCACCGTCTACTGTCCATCCAGCCCTCCACACCACGGGGTCCTGTTCATCCAGAGGCAACGCCACCGCTCACTGTTCATCCACCCCCCCCCCCCCCCCGCAACGCTCACTGTTCATCCAATCGATCGGCTTCAGTTAGCAGCAGTAGCGAAGGAATCGCTCGATCGGGTTCAGTTAACAGCCATCGATCGATCGCTCGGGTTCAGTAACGCATAGCTGCAATGCAATCGCTCGGGTTCAGTTAGAGCCCAACGCCTCGCTCGGGTTCAGTTAGAGCCAACGCCTCGCACACACGCGCGTACGTGTATGAGAGAAACGCGCATCGCTCGGCCCCCAACCTCCCACCGTAACCGGGAACTCCCCGAAATTTTCCTCCCCCTCGCTTCTACCACAGTTTTTTCCGTCATGGACGGCCCAAAGAATGTCATGCAGCTGCGTCTCCGGCCCGCCTAGGACGAAAAGCCCATTTTCTGTCATGATTTTTTGTCATAGAAGTAGGAGCCCACCACATCTATGATGATACCGGGTTTTGTCACAATTATCGTCATAGAAGTGTCATATGTATGACAGAAAAAAATTCGTTCGGCCAAAAATGTCACGGATGTGTCTTTTTTGTAGTGATTGCCTCTTATTGCTTTCAAATATTTTCTAGTGTCAACATAGAACAACAGGAGTGTTGTGTCATTTTTTGTGATTTTCCGGGGTTCGTTTGGACACTTTTATGCATTAACTAGGTTTTCTAGGCATTTTATGTGCATAATTCAAATTTGAACTACAAGCACATGCTCCAATGCACTAAGGTTGGTTGAAAAATCGAATATGTGTCCTTGGGTGAATTTCTAGGTCCCATGCAAGAGATGGGAATGAAATTCAAACACAAGGGCACTGTTGATTGTCGGCAAAACATTGAGATGCCTCGTTTTTAAATTCTAGTAAATCCAAAACTCGTCTGAAATTCATGAAACTTGGCATGCTATCATGGAGCGGCATCAACATGTCGTGTTAAAAAATTTGTCCCATTTGGGGCAGGTTCGGGTATATGCTTCTAACAAACCAGAGCTTCTCACAACAAGCATGATGGTTTCGGTAGGGAACGTCCCACCTTTGGGGACGAAACGATATCCATTGCCTCGTATTGCTTTCAAAAAATTTCTCGTGTCAACATAGAACAACAGGAGTGTTGTGTCAATTTTTGGGATTTTTCGGGGTTCGTTTGGACATTTTTATACATTAACTGAGTTTTCAGTACATTTATGTGCATAATTCAAATTTGAACTACATGGACATGCTCCAGTGCATATAAATTGGTTGAAAAATCAAATCTGTGTCCTTGGGTGCATTCTTAGGTGCCATGCAAGAAATGGGAATGAATTTCAAACACCAGGGCACCGTTGATTGCTGGCAAAACATTGAGATGCCTCGTTTTTAAATTCTAGTAAATCCAAAACTCGTCTGAATTCATGAAACTTGGCATGCTTTCATGGAGTGGCATCAACATGCCGTGGTAAAAATTTTGTCCCGTTTGGGGCCGGTTTGGGTATATGCTTCTCACAACAAGCATCATGGTTTCGGAAGGGAACGTCCCACCTTTGGGGACGAAACGATATCCACAGCCTCTTATTGCTTCCAAAAAATTTCTCGTGTCAACATAGAACAACAGGAGTGTTGTGTCAATTTTTGTGATTTTTCGGGGTTTTTTTGGACATTTTTATGCATTAACTGAGTTTTCAATGCATTTATGTGCATATTTCAAATTTGAACTACATGCACATGCTCAAGTGCATATAAATTGGTTGAAAAATCAAACTTGTGTCCTTGGGTGCATGCTTAGGTCCCACACAATAAATGGGAATGAATTTCAAACACCAGGGCACCGTTGATTGCCGACAAAACATTGAGATGCCTGGTTTTTAAATTCTAGTAAATCCAAAACTCGTCTGAAATTCATGAAACTTTGCATTCTATCATGGAATGGCGCCCGACATGATGTGGTATTTTCGTGTCCATTTTGAGAGAAGACGCACTCGAATAATGACATCCAACAAAGGCATTTTGAAAAAATAGCTGCCACTTAATCTCAAACGTTTGTATAATTCAAAACATGTGCATTCTGTTAACCATTCATGTGATGCCACGTGTCTTGGTTTTAATGGATGTAGGAGGTGCCGTGCGGACAGCTGCTTGACCTTGACTGAACGGGAGGCGTGTGAGCGCAGTCCGGTGCGCAGGCTGACAGAAAGGCGTGCAAGCTATCCTCCAACATGCAGGCTCACCGGGAAGTGCGTGGGCTTTATGCTGCGCAGGCTCACTGGGAAGCGAGCCCTTTGACTCCCATGGCCGCCCGCCTTCCTCTCCATTAATGGCGCCCGAGCCGTTGTTTAATACGGGCGGCCTTACTGTTCGCCTCCCATTCCCCTCCCCCCACAGACCTCCACCGCCATGGTGCAGAATGATCATCTGCCACTAGTCTTCAAGTTTGGTGAGTAGACTCCGAGCCGGAGGAGATAGAAAATAAGAAGGAATGGGGCCTCATGGACATGGCCCAGAATGAGCTGGCCGCGGCGGTTGCTGCCCCCGCTCCCGTCCCAACTCACATCCACGCGCCCGCGCCAGCGACCATCCCCATAGCATTGACGGGCTGGTCGCCAAGCACTATCGCAGAGCTGGAAGCCGCGGGCGTCAGCGAGGTCTCCGTGGACCCGCGCGAGCTCGTGTACATGCCAGCGCCAGCGCCCGTGCCCGTGCGCGCCCCTCCACCCACCGTGCCGCCGGCCCCCCTGCGTTTGGCTGCATCCGCCGCGCCCATGCGCGCCCCTCCACCCACCGCGGCGCCGGTCCCCGTGCGTTTGGCTGCACCCGCCGCGCCCGTGCCCATGCCCGTGCGCCCCCCCTCAGCGGCATGGGACGCTGCCGTCGACCGCTACCTCTCAGCGGCGCCAGTTGTCGTCCTCCCGCGCCTCGCCCGTCGATCGCGCAACGACATGATGTTTGATTTACAAGTGAAGAACATTTTGTGCTGCCTTGAAGACTTCAACAACGGCGTCCCGGAGGATGACAACGACAACGATGGCGCGACATACCGCCTCCGCCTCCGCTGGAAATAGTTTTTTTGGGGTTTAATATTGTATCTCGAATTCTCGATCATATGAATATAAATTCGCAGTGTGACTGAATGAAAGATATGGTTTGAACGAACTTGCATTTTTCTCTCTTAATGTACAGACTTATCAAACGATTTTCTTTTGAAAAAAACGTCAATGGTTTTTAAATATAAAACACTCATCGTAAACGTTTTAGTTAGAACACCCGTATGCAAACCGACAGCTTCCCCAGGAAGCCAAGGGAAAATGTGCCGAGCAGGATTTCGGCATCCCTTCAACGCAAATGGTTGTTTTGCATGACCCGTGTGCAACCACGTACAAACAATTGGGTAAGATTTGCATATCTGTCATTTTGGGTATGTTGCCATTTCTCAAACTGGAAAGATTGACATTTGTTTATCCAGTAACATTGTCATTTATCAACCTTGTAACACTGCGATTTGTCAAAATATGCAGCTACAAGTCACTAGCACTATCTAATATTTGCAACTAAAATCACTAGCATTGTTCATATGGAAACCACTAGCAGGCGTGAGTTCATGGACGCATATCCAAATGTACCATTGATTACATACAACAAGTCATCAACCCACAACGACAACAAGGATACACGTTGGATTATAGATCATTTCCAACAAAACATTCTAGTAAAGTTTTTCTCACACAACAAATAACAAAGCGATGAAATGAACTTCAGCTCAACCACTCGTCGGTGTTGGAAACATTTGCTTTGAACCAGAAGTGATTCTCTTGGAAGGGCCAGCTACTGTCAATCTCGAGACCAACGCAGGACTGATCATCTAGGCTGAAGCGGCCTATTTCAATACCCATATTGGGATGGTAGGGAAGCATAGTAATGTCCGAGGTATAGATACAGTTGCTTTTCATAAATCGTAGTAACGTTGTGTCAATAGCAGCTGGATCGCCTTCCACCATCATTGGATAGTTTTGTCCAAGGAAGAGCGAGTTTCCTCCAAGACTTTCAATACTGAACCAGGGAGAAGGTGTTGGCACTAGTACACCAGTATCCATCCCGAATACCCTGCAACGGATGTTGGAATAGGTCGGGAGAGTGCGACCATACGAGACAACACATGCTTCCTTAGTAACATCAGCAGTGCCCCGTATACAGAAAAGAAGAGGTGATCCATCAGAATAAGTTGCCAGGCGCCATTGAGTATATGGGTCCTGCTCGTTCTCATGCTCGTGAATAAAATTTTCAAGTATAGGTGGTGGAATGTTCACAAGACCTTGGAAACACAAGATGGTTAATTAGTAAAGGGAAACTAGCTAACCCGCATGCATGTGGATGAAACAATTAGAATTATGGTGGAAGACAAACGTACCGAAATCATGAGGATTCCATACAAAAATAGTGCCACGAGTGGTGGCAGCAAACACAAGACCCTCGTATTGAATTGCATCACAGTACTCATCCGTGTATAGAAACTGATTTTTGAGCAATATCCATCAAGTCGAACCATGAAGGATGGCAACAAGCTTGTCAAAGATAGCGACAACATAAGCATTCCTATAACCCCAAGAGCGGTTGGGAACTCAACAAATTGCTATCTTCCATAGACGATAGTCAGCATGATCGTATTTGAACGCACGTACAATATCGGTGTACTCAACCTCTGGGCAATCGTCTGAGATTTTTTGAAGTGGAACACGGTGACGAGTGTACACATTCACAAGTTCCCACTCACAGTTGTACCCAATATATATAACCCAATCTCCATTTGCGCCTGCCCAAGCCTTGCCCTCAAGCGATGGCATCTTAACATCATATGTATCATTATCAAGCGGCATCAACTTACACAAGGCGATGCTTCCCTCGTCCCCGCGCCAGTCAGCAGGGTCACGGCGAAGAAGATAGGGGAGATCAAACCGCTCCTGAACCCTTGGGTTCCTTGTAATGATGTTATTAGTTGAGTCGAGAATGGTCTTGAACGAACCTGCCATGCTAGCCGAGGTGATGACGTCGCACCGATCAATGAGTTCCTCCACCGCATCATCATTTAGATTGGGGCAAGAATAATGGGGTCGTTTCCGGCTTGTTCCCTCCATGGAGAAGACGATCAAACAATGGCAGAAGGAAGGGTGAAGGCAAATGGAGGAGGGAGGAAGAGCTAGCATGCGACAGCAGTTCCAAATCGAGAGGGGAAGGCGAAGAGTTGGTGGACGGTTGCCACGGTACACGAAGAGGCGCCTGGGGAGCGAACGGTTGCCACAGAGGTCACACACTGACGACAAGGGCCGAGTGAACCGCATGCAATCCCATCGCACAACACACACGTCTTGTTAAGTTGAACTGTTTCTGTACTCTTGTGTCAACGGAAACAGTTCATTCGAATGAACTGCATGCCGTATATCCCACACACCTTGATCTGGCTGACCATTTCTTTTGTGTTGCCTAATCACAAACAATTCATCCAAGTGAACCGTATGATGTATATCGCACACACCTTCATCCGGCTGCCCGTTTCTTTTGTGTTTCCTAATCACACACAGTTCATCCCAGTGAACCGTATGCTGTGTATCGCACGCGCCTTCATCTGGCTGCCCGTTTCTTTTGTTCCTCCTCATCGCAAACAGTTAATTGAACTGAACCGTATGCCCTTCATTGCACAAGCAACTAAAACCTGAACCTTGTTTGATGCATCCGTCATCGCAAACGTTTTATACATTTCTGACGGTTTTCATATAGCACCATTTGCGATTATGGCATCGCACATAGTTTTTCGAACGGTCTCTGATTGTAGTGTCGCATTGGCAGCATGCTGCAGTAGTGTCTTGTGTCCCCAACACACCCAATACAATGGTAAATTGTATAGGTGCACTAGTTCGGCGAAGAGATGGTGATACAAGTGCAATATGGATGGTAGATATAGGTTTTTGATCTATAAATATAAAAACGGCAAGGTAACTAATGATAAAAGTGAGCACAAACGATATTGCAATGCGTTGAAACAAGGCCTAGGGTTCATACTCTCACTAGTGCAAGTTCTCTCAACAATAGTAACATAATTGGATCATATAACTATCCCTCAACATGCAACAAAGAATCACTCCAAAGTCACTAATAGCAGAGAACAAACGAGGAGATTATTGTAGGGTACGAAACCACCTCAAAGTTACCCTTTTTGATCGATCTATTCAAGAGTCTGTAGTAAAATAACACGAAGCTATTCTTTTCGTTCGATCTATCATAGAGTTCATACTAGAATAACACCTTAAGACACAAATCAACCAAAACCCTAATGTCACCTAGATACTCCAATGTCACCTCGAGTATCCATGGGTATGATTATATGATATGCATCACACAATCTCAGATTCATCTATTCAACTAACACATAGAACTTCAAAGAGTGCCCCAAAGTTTCTACCGGAGAGTCAAGACGAAAACGTGTGCCAATCCCTATGCATAAGTTCACAAGGTCACTGAACCCGCGAGTTGATCACCAAAACATACATCAAGTAGATCATGTGAATATCCCATTGTCACCACAGATAAGCACATAAGACATACATCAAGTGTTCTCAAATCCTTAAAGACTCAGTCCGATAAGATAACTTCAAAGGGAAAACTCAATCCATTACAAGAGAGTAGAGGGGGAGAAACATCATAAGATCCAACTATAATAGCAAAGCTCGCAATACATAAAGATCGTGCCAAATCAAGAACACGAGAGAGAGAGAGAGATCAAACACATAGCTACTGGTACATACCCTCAGCCCCGAGGGTGAACTACTCCCTCCTCGTCATGGAGAGCGCCGGGATGATGAAGATGGCCATCGGTGAGGGATCCCCCCTCCAGGAGGGTGCCGGAACAGGGCCCCGATTGGTTTTTGGTGGCTACAGAGGCTTGCGACGGTGGAACTCCCGATCTAGGTTATTTTCTGGAGGTTTCAGTATTTATAGGAATTTTTGGCGTAGGTCTCACGTCAGGGGGGTCTCCGAGTCGTCCACGAGATAGGGGACGCGCCCAGGGGGTAGGGCGCGCCCCCCACCCTCGTGGATGGCCCGGGACTCTTCTGGCCCAACTCTTTTTCTCCTGGGGCTTCTTTTGGTCCATAAAAAATCATCAAAAATTGGCACGTCAATTGGACTCCGTTTGGTATTCCTTTTCTGCGATAATCAAAAACAAGGAAAAAGCAGAAACTGGCACTGGGCTCTAGGTTAGTAGGTTAGTCCCAAAAATCATATAAAATAGCATATAAATGCATATAAAACATCCTAGATCGATAATATAATAGCATGGAACAATCAAAAATTATAGATGCATTGGAGACGTATCATTCAACAGCAAGTGAATAACTCGTTGGAATTTCTTGACGCTTACCAATATTACCTATTCTTTGACATTAATCACAAGATGAGACGTACTTACGGGCATCCTTGAAGAGTAGGCCAATGCAATCCAGACTGCAATACCTTGTGAGCAGTTCTATCTCCAGCATGATGTCATCCATAAGCTTCGGAGTGACATTTCTGTAGGATTTGTCCCTGTTCATGCTCAGGTACACAACGTCTAATAATACCATCTACTCCTTTATAAAGATGTGGGTCATCCCAAAAGTAATGTCTTATATCATAGAAGAATTTTTTCTTTTGTTGGTATGTAAAGCTAGGTGGTAAATATTTAGCAACAATGTAACTAGCGTAGTCAGCATACCAAGGAGTACTATGAGAAACATTTATTGCAACTAACTGCTCATCAGGAAAACTATCATGAATAGTTAGTGGGTCATCAAGCACATTTTGAAGCTTAGATAAATTATCAGCTACGGGGTTCTCGGCTCCTTTTCTATCAATGATATGTAAATCAAATTCTTGTAACAAGGGAACCCAACGAATACGTCTAGGTTTAGCATCTTTCTTTTCCATAAGATATTTAATAGCAGCATGGTATGTGTGAACAGTTACTTTGGAATCAACAATATAAGGTCTAAATTTATCACAAGCAAACACCACTGCTAAGAATACTTTTTCAGTAGTAGCATAATTTCTTTGAGCACTGCTATTTTCAGTAGTAGCATATTGTGTAGGTTTAGCATCTTTCTTTTCCATAAGATATTTAATAGCAGCATGGTCTGTGTGAACAGTTACTTTGGAATCAATAATATAAGGTCTAAATTTATCACAAGCAAACACCACTGCTAAGAATACTTTTTCAGTAGTAGCATAATTTCTTTGAGCACTGTCTAGAGTTTTACTAGCATAATGAATAACATTCCATTTCTTATCAACTCTTTGTCCTAGAAAAGCACCAATAGCATAATCACTAGCATCACACATAATTTGAAAAGGCAAGCTCCAATCAGGTGGTTTAACAATAGGTTCAGAACTTAAGGCTTTCTTGAGTGTTTCAAAGGCTTCTAAACAATCATCATCGAAAACAAAAGGAATATCCTTTTGCAAAAGACTAGTGAGAGGCCTAGAAATTTTAGAAAAGTCTTTGATAAATCTCCTATAGAAACCAACATGACCTAGGAAACTACGAATACCTTTTATATCTTTAGGACATGGCATTTTCTCAATTGCATCAACCTTAGCTTTGTCCACTTCAACACCTCTTTCAGAAATTTTATGACCCAAGACAATGCCTTCATTAACCATAAAGTGGCACTTCTCCCAATTCAAGACAAGATTTGTTTGTTCACATCTCTGCAAAACTCGATCAAGATTGCTTAAACAATCATCAAAAGACTTCCCGTAAACAGAGAAATCGTCCATGAAAACCTCAACAATCTTTTCACAAAAGTCAGAGTATATAGCAATCGCACATCTTTGAAAGGTAGCAGGTGCATTACATAAACCAAAAGCCATACGTCTATAATCATAGGTTCCAAAGGTAGAAGTAAAAGTGGTCTTTTCTTGATCAGGTTGAGAAACAGGTATTTGTGAAAAAACAAAATATCCATCAAGGAAGCAAAAGTGTGTGTGCTTAGATAGTCTTTCAAGCATTTGATCAATAAAAGGCAAAGGGTAATGATCTTTTCTAGTTGCTTTGTTTAATTTTCTAAAATCAATTACCATTCTATATCTTTCCCTAATAACAAAGCGATTATCGCTTGTGCCCGCCTGCTCACCGTCATCGTGCTTTTGCTAAAAAGTCCCTGTGATTTTTGATATTAAACCCGCAGTCCTATTTTAAGTGACTATCAAAGAAAATGTTTCATTTTTACATAAAGAACCCTAAATTTTTGTGTATTCGGCCCGCGATCCTTTTTGGTGCAAAATCGGGTGCGCCCGAGCCAGGGAGCTCGGTGCCACGCCAGGCACTCGCCCCGACCCCGCCTTCCTCCGCTGCCTCGCCGCGTCTGCCGGCCTCACCGCAGATCATCGCCGCCGCGAACAGGTCACGTCGCCGCACCTGCCTTCTCCTCCTCCCTCTCCTTCCTTCCTCCCTCTCGCCATCTCTCTCTCCGCCATGGCCGCCCCGAGCTTCACCGGTAGCCGCGCTGCCCGCCTCCGGCCACGACTCCGGTGGGATCCAACCGCCCCTGCCTGGATCCGCATCCTCCACTCTGCCGTGCCCCCAATCCGGGCACCACCTGTAACACCCCGGTGTAATGATGCTATAGTAATCACTTGGGTTAAGTTAATCCTTTTGCTAAACAAGTGTTTGTTCATCATTGTCTCTTGTCTCTTTCAAATTCTAGTTGAATTCAATTTCAAATTCTGAGTGAAATTGAAATTGCTCAAACATGAAAACTAAAATGATCATCTTGTGGAAATTAATCACTGGTTAATATTGGTGGTGAACTAACACTTTTCCAAAATGTCTAAGTTCCCTAAACTAGTTAAAATTGTGGCTAAAGCAATTAAATTAAATGCCTTTTTAATTTATAAAAGTTGGAAGCCTCACAATATTTTAGTGGCAGTGCCCAATAATTGTTTAAAATTGTTTTGGCCAGTGGCATATTTTTGCAAAGTCAGTTGTGGCTAAAAGAAAAGGCAAAAGCTGCTAAAAAAAGAAGAAAGAGAAGCCCCCTGCCTCCCTGGGCCTTAGCCCATTGCACTGGCCGGCCCAACTTACCCCCTGTCGGTGTCAAAACCGGCAGATCTCGGGTACGGGGTCCCGAACTGTGCGTCTAGGATCGATGGTAACAGGAGACGGGGGACACGATGTTTACCCAGGTTCGGGCCCTCTCTACAGAGGTAATACCCTACTTCCTGCTTGATTGATCTTGATGAATATGAGTGTTACAAGAGTCGATCTACCACGAGATCGTAATGGCTAAACCCTAGAAGTCTAGCCTATGTGGATATGGTAATGAGTTTTTCCCTATCCGGACTATGCTCTCCGGTTTATATAGGCACCGGAGAGATCTAGGGTTACATGGGGTCGGTTACATAAGAGGGAATCTTCATAGTCGGTCGCCTAGCTTGCCTTCCATGCCAAGGAGAGTCCAATCTGGACACGGGTATAGTCTTCGGCCTTCATATCTTCACAGCCCATCAGTCCGGCTCATGGATAACAGGACGGACGCCCGAGGACCCCTTAGTCCAGGACTCCCTCAGTAGCCCCTGAACCTGGCTTCAATGACGAGGAGTCCGGCGCGCAGATTGTCTTCGGCATTGCAAGGCGTGTTCCCCTTCTTCCAAACTCTAAGATAGTCTTCGGATGCGATGATTGCATCCGGACCTGTTACACACACCATACAACCGCAGAGAGAATATATATATTTTTTACCCGAGTTCCCTCTGCTGACAGCTTTCTGCAACATAACATCACGCCCGTCATAATTTTGAACCGTTTTTCTTCTGCCATCCCATGTTTCAAGACACGGTTGCTATTGGCACGTCTTGTCGAAGCAGAGGTCTTGTCCCCTTATTGCGGGATTCTCATCAGTGCGGACATGGGTAACCCAACCGTGCCGTTTATACAGCCCTTGGGAAGAGGTGAATCTTAAAGCGAGTGAGGAGGCGTTTAATATATGCTGCCTTTATAAGGGGATAAGGATTACCTCTTCCTCTTCTCACGCTCTCTCTGTCTCCGCCTTTCCAATCTCGAGCTCCAGCACCCAAGTTCTCATCCCCTCAAGCAACCATGTCCGGATCCGGTAGTCAGGGCAAGTGGATGGTCTCCTCCGTCAAGGAGGAGGACATTACTAAGCTCTGGGCGGCCGGATATTTGGCGAAGGGAATCGCCCACGACTTGCCGGGCGAGGGACAAATCGTCCCCACGCCAGAGCCCAACGAGAGGGTAGTATTCCTCCCTCATTTCTTCCACGGGCTAGGGTTTCCACTCCACCCTTTCGTCCGCGGGCTAATGTATTATTACGGGATAGATTTCCATGATCTGTCCCCGAATTCCTTCCTCAACATCTCGGCATTTATCGTCATGTGCGAGGCCTTCCTCCGCATCCAACCCCACTTTGGGCTGTGGCTCAAAATCTTCAACGTGAAGCCGAAGGTGGTGGATGGCCAGCACGCGGAGTGCGGAGGGGCAATGGTGAGTAAATTGTCCAATGTCTCTTGGCCCAAAGGCACCTTTGTGGATACGGTAAAGGAGTGGCAGAAGCAGTGGTTCTACATCACAGAACCACGCGGCACCACCTGGGCCGCAGCTGCCGAATTCCGCTCCGGCACTCCTATGCGACTCACCTCCTGGGTCGAGAAGAGTACGGACTGGTGTTCTCCTGACGAGCTGATAGCGCTGCAGACGCGTGTTCAAAGCATGGTAACCAAGAGCGTTAAGCTCGTTGATGTGATCCAGGTGATGTTAGTTCGCCGGATCCTTCCATGCCAGCGCCGAAGCCGCCCGCTGTGGGAGTTCAATCCGAAGAAGCACCAGACCCTGGTGAGGCTCTTTGAGACTACACACGAAGGCGCATGGAAGTTGCTCTTCAAGGGCAATGAGAAACCGCCGGCCGCGGATTCAGATCACGGACACGACGATAAACACCCCGCTAGTGAGGTATGTCGTTTTCCATGCATTCTCCACTTGTTTGTTTTAAAGGATGACGCCTGAGCTTTTATTGTTGCTTTTTCAGGACTGGATGGAGAGGGCGAAGCGGATCCAGTGTCCGGCTCCGCTGCCAGAAGAACCAGTCGTCCCGCGTCTGGCGAAGATGCTGGTGTCGGCGCCATATAAGGCGCCGGAGAAGAAGGCCAAGAAGAAGGCAAAGGGGGCCAAGAGTGGCCCCCGCCGCAAGGGCAATTCGGATGTGACGTCCGAAGACGATGAAGCTCATTCCTCTGTCCCTGAGGACAATGACGAGGAAGAGGAGGAGGAGGAAGAAAACAACCCTCCCCCTGAGGAGAGGAAAAAGAAGAGGGTGGCTTCGGCGCATCCAGAGGCGGAAACGCCCAAGAAGGGGAAGGGCGTCCCGGCGGTCAACACCGCGTGGGACGTTGACAGCAGTCCGGAACGACGCCCCCATGCTAAGCCCCAGGCCGCATCGTAAGTGACATGGCTCGCTTGTGCGCACATCCGGCCCTTTCTCTCCATCATCTTGACACAGTTAACTGTACTATTGCAGTCCGGCCCGCGACCTAATCCAACGATCCTCGTCTGGAGGTTCGTTTGCTCCGTCTGAGATGGCGAGCATGTCGCCACTGCCTGCTTACTCCCCTGGGGCCAGGGATGACACCGAAGTGTTGTCCCGGAAGACCGCTCCGAAGGGAGGAGCCCAGGACGCTGTCCGGGAGGCACCTCAAGGCAAGACCTCCACTGCCGGACACATGGGGGAGCCGATCCCCATGGAGACTAGAGAAGAGGGCCGCATCCAATTTGGCCCTCAGCCGAATACGATTCTGGAGACCCATATGGCTCCGGGGTCGAGCGAGCAGCCCCCTTTGAAGCAGGGGGTGCGCCGCTTCCGCCGGCAGTCCCTGTCCATCCAGGGACGCCAGATAACCTGATGGAGGCGCTACGGGGCGCCTCCGTTATGGACGAGCACCGAGTCCTTATGGGTGCGGTGATCGAGAAGGTTCAGTCCGCCTAGAGTGGACTAAACGAAGCCTGCAGCAACCTGTTGACAGGTTTCGAGGTAAGTGACATAGAAAGAGAAAAACCCCACGCAGTCAGTAGCCCCTGAGACACTGTCCGGTGTTCGGCGAGAAGAACCGGACAAAGGATCAATCTTTTAGTGTAGGAGACTAACGTGATATCTATGCATAAGCAGGCGTCGCTGTTGGCCGCGACCTCGCATGCTGCCGAAGTCTCTGAACTGAGGCAGATGCTGGAGCGGACCGAGAGCGAGCTCGGCAAGGTTATGGTTCGGCTTCAGGAGCAGCAAGGTGAGTAACGACTTGCTGTGTATTCGGAAAGCATAGGCGTTGTGTATTGACTGTAGTGTCATAATAAGTGCAGGAGCCGCGACCGAGGTCGAGGCCCTGAGGAACTCCCTGGGCGAGGCCGAGGAGAAGGCTGTCCAGCAGCAGGCCGCCCGTGTCAAAGAAATCCAGTAGGAGCTCCAGGATGCGGTGAAAAAATATGAGACCTTGGAGCATGACGCGTCGGCTCGAGGGGCCGAACTCACCAAGGCTCGTCAAAGCATGGAGACCGCACGGAATGAGGCCTAGGCCGCTCTCAAGGAGATCCAGGAGGCCAAGAAGATCACGGCAGGTAAGGCTTTTAAGATGCAAAGCAAGTATGCGGAGAAGCAGTACCTTTTACTAACCCGGGTTCGGAGTTCCCCAGGGGCTTTTGCGGATCTACCATGCAGCGTATCGGACACTGTGGAGTTCTACCGAGCCGAAGGAGGAGGTTCTACAAAGAAGCTATTCTGGTCACAGTATGCGACGCCACAGCATCCCGTGTCCTTCACCGATCAGCTAAAGCAGTTGGTAGAGATGTACAGGGTGGCCGAACTAGCCATGAAGGATTTGATGATCCGGCTATGGCCAGCCGAAGCTATGTCTGACAGCTACTTCGAACTCGTGAGGCGGCTAGTGGAAGCCTGTCCGCGGCTGGACGTCGTCATGCGCTCTGCCTGTATTGAAGGGGACCGTATGGCCTTCGCTCGTTGCAAGATGTGGTGGGCAAAGATGAATGCTGTTGAAGTTGCCAGTGGGCCGCCGGAGGGCAAGGAGCACCGCACACCCGAGAGATATTTTGCGGATGTCATAGAAGGGTCTCGACATGTGGCAGCTCAATGTCCGCAGGACATTGTATTTGAATAAATGTATTCATGTTGCCCTTGCATTGTATTATGGAAACAAAGCCTGTAATATAATTTTGTTATGCTTTAATTATTTCCTCCTGTGCGGCCGTGTTGTTTGTGATCTGAGGGTTGGCCAGTCATCGGCTTCTGCCCTCACGTAGGTAGTACGGAGGTGTTCGGGATGGGATCAGAACAATCCTGATCCAATTATATGGTCCTTTGGAGGAGTTGTTTAGCGCAACGAACAAGGCAATCAGACTATACGGCTTAAACGCCCTCACTTAGCCATGGGAGTTTTATAATTAAGCAAGTGCGCAGCCCCTGGTCCAAACCAGGGTGTTGTCAGCATCTGATTGGGAAGTGACGATCCTTCGCATGACGCGGAAAAAATCTCCAACGATTTTGTGACCCTCGAACAGCTGACTGGCTCTCGCCGTATCATGACAGTCATTTTTCGGCTTTCTCTACTGAGGTGCTCCTCCGGTCAAGGCCAGGGCACAATTGCAGTAGTTCTCCCTTTACTACCCTAGCCGATAGAGCGGAATGTAGGGTAGCAAGCACAGGAGCCAGGCAACCCAACTATTGACCAAAGACATGATTCGGAGCCAATGCATATAATGCTAAATTCGGGGTGCCGGACCTATATTTAAGAAGTGTTCGGACTTTGCTGCCTTATTGTGGGGCGATAAGTAGCCCCTGGTGAATATGAGACGTACAAAAGAGTACCGATGCAGCCGATAAGCAGATCAAAATAAAATGAAGTAAGAGGCGAAAACCACAGAAACCGGGCGCAAGCCATTTTCATTATAACTGGGTGGATACGTCCAGGCGTACCTTGTACAAATAGTGCGATAAGACTCCGGGCTATTTAACATGCCGGAATCAAGAGGGCGCAGCGTGCGGGTCCTGAGAAATAAATATAAATACCGTCAAGAAGACGTATAGAGGTTACTCTATGCACATATGCTGCTTGCATCCTTTGTATGCCAATCCTTCAAAGGGACTGGTCAGCAGGCCCGTGGGAAAAGGAACCTGGAACAAAAAAGAAAAAGGTGAAAAGTATGTGTGTCCGGGATCGGTCTAGCCAAATTGTAGATCCCGGGTTAGCTTCTGCCCCCGTCGATGTCCATGGGATTTTGAGTGCGTAATTATGTACGCGTGGTGCAAATGCCACTACTTCATCGGGACTGGGACGGAGGCCGAATTGCTTACAAGCTCTTGACGAGCCGCGCTGTCCTGCTGCAGTGTAGTCTGGAACCTCTTGATGATGTCCAGGGGCTCGACAGCCGCACTATGGTGCTGCTTGAGAAGGCCGCTCTGTACCTCTGCTGCTAGGGCGGCGGTGTGCTCCTCTGTTCAGAGGGAGCGTTCCGTATTGCCATTGACTGTTATGACGCCGCCTGGACCGGGAATCTTGAGCTTGACATAAGCGTAGTGTGGCACTGCGTTGAATCTAGCAAACGATGTTCGTCCGAGCAGTGCGTGGTAGCCACTGCGGAAGGGGACGACGTCAAAGATTAACTCCTCGCTTCGGAAGTTGTCCGGAGAACCGAATACCACTTCCAGCGTGATTGAGCCCGTACAGCGGGCCTCTACGCCTGGTATGACTCCTTTGAAGGTAGTCTTTGTTGGTTTGATTCATTATGGGTCAATGCCCATCTTCTGCACGGTATCTTGATAGAGCAGGTTGAGGCTGCTACCATCGTCCATCAGGACTCGTGTTAGGTGAAACCCGTCAATGATTGGGTCGAGGACTAGTGCGGCTGAACTGCCGTGGCGGATACTAGTTGGGTGGTCTCAACGATCGAAGGTGATCAGGAACGACGACCACGGATTGAATTTTGGGGCGACTGGCTCTACCGCGTAGACGTCCCTAAGCACTCTCTTACGCTCCCTTTTGGGGATGTGTGTAGCGTATATCATGTTCACCGTTTTGACTTGAGGGGGAAATTTCTTCTGCCCCCCAGTGTTCGGCTGCCGGGGCTCTTCGTCCTCGTCCTCACTTTGTGATCCCTTTTCTTTGTTTTTGGCATTTAACTTGCCAGCCTGCTTGAAAACCCAACAATCCCTGTTGTTATGATTGTCTTGCTTGTCTGGGGTGCCGTGTATCTGGCACGGACAGTCGAGTATGCGGTCCAGGCTGGTAGGTCCTTCATTGTTTCTTTTGTAGGGCTTCTTCCGTTGGCCGGACTTGGAGCCAGTGAATCCGGCGTTGACTGTGGTGTCATCGGTGTTGTCGCCATTGTTTCGGCGTTTGTGTCTATTGCGCCGGAGCTTGCCAGTGCTATTCTTGGCCTCGGAGGGGCCTGTCTCGCTGGCTGTGTTGTTACTATGAGCCAGCCAACTGTCCTCACCCGCGCAAAAGCGGGTCATGAGTGTCGTGAGGGCTGCCATGGACTTCGGCTTTTCTTGGCCGAGGTGGCGTGCTAACCATTCGTCACGGATGCTATGTTTGAAGGCTGCTAAGGCCTCGGCATCCAGACAGTCAACAATCTGGTGCTTTTTGGTTAGGAACCTAGTCCATAATTTTCTGGCTGATTGTCCAGATTGTTGAACTATGTGGCTTAAGTCATTGGCATCTGGTGGCCGGACATAAGTTCCTGGGAAGTTATCAAGGAAAGCCTCTTCCAAGTCCTCCCAGCTGCTGATAGAATTCTTAGGCAGGCTATTTAACCAGTGTCAAGCTGGTCCTTTGAGCTTTAATGGGAGGTATTTGATGGCGTGGAGGTCATCTCCTCGAGCCATATGGATATGGAGAATAAAATCCTCGATCCATACTGCAGGATCGGTTGTGCCGTCGTATGATTCAATGTTGACGGGCTTGAACCCCTCGGGGAATTTGTGATCCAGCACCTCGTCTGTGAAGCAGAGAGGGTGTGTGGCACCTCTATAGCGGGCCGCATCGCGGCGGAGCTCTGATGGAGTCCGTCTGCGGCATTCGGCCCGGGCGTGGTTAGTTTTATCACGTCCGAATAGGTAGCCGACGTCGTGCCTCAGGGCATGTCCTCGCGATCCGTAGATCGATCTTGTATGTCCTGCTCTACTGTCTAGGGTCTACCGGAGGTCGTACGTGTGACCTCGAACTCTTTAGTCTCTATTTTTGCGGGGCGGTGGGGCAGGCTGCTGTTCGGCCTGAGTTGCCGCTTTATCCCGACCGCGGGGTGGCCGGTCGGCCGCCCTGTCTCGACCACGTGGTGGTCGTTCCGCATTACGCAAGTGAGATGTGTGCTCTGGTGCCTCCTCATCGAATTGAGGCAGCAGTCTGCGTTTCGGGTAGCTCTTGGCTGGGCGCTTGAGGCCGTATTCTTCGGCTGTCAGGACGTCAGTCCATCTGTGGACGAGCAGATCTTGTTCGGCTTGAAGCTGCTGCTATTTCTTTTTCAAGATCCTTGTAGTGGCGATGAGCTGGAGTTTAAAGCGCACCTGCTCTAGAGGATCCTCAGGCACGATGAAGTCTTCGTTGCCGAGGCTTGTCTCCTCTTCGGAGGGTGGACGGTAACTATCATCCTCCGAGTCATCTTTTATGGCCTGTTCATCAGGGTTGTCCTGCATGTTGTCATGTTCCTCCTGTTCGGATGTGGCTCCAACAGGGTCTTCGTTGTTTTCGGCGTCGCCCGGAGTAATATTTTCTCTGGTGCCAGTGTTGCTATCTTTTGAGCCACGAGGCTTAGAGCGGCGTTTGGGGCGCCGGCGCTTGGACTGCGTCTCAGAGGGTTTATTCGCGTCTGGCTCTACTTTGTCGTCGCCAGATTCTTTAGGTGTATCAACCATGTACACGTCGTACGAAGAGGTGGCCGTCCAACGTCCAGTAAATGGCGGGTCTTGGCCTTGCTCCTTGTCGGCATCGTCGTCCATATCGCCGATGTCTTCGGAGCCATAGTCAAGCACGTCGGTTAAGTCATCGACGGTGGCTATTAAGTGGGTGGCGGGTGGGAAGCAAAATTCCTCATCGTCCGCCTCTAGCTCAAACCGAATATAGTTCGACCGTGAGTCCTTCTCCAAGGACAAGTTCTGTAAAGAGTTTAGCACGTCACCCAAAGATGAATGCTGGAAGACATCTACGGCGCTAAATTCGAAAATTGATAACCGATCCAGCTCGGTGTCCACAGGCGTGCCTGGTCCGGAACGTATAGCCGGAGACGAGTCTGGAGTTCCATTGACACAAACATTGCAGAATGTCGAGTCCGTGTGCGGCTCCAACACCGTGGACTTTGTGGCCTCGGAGGGCGCGATCTGCTTTGGTTTTGAAGCCGTTGCAGCAACAGGATCCATCTCCTGGACGTAATCCAATAACAGATTTAGGTCGTGTTCATCGGAGCGTGGGGAAGCAATCGCCGCGGTCTCGAATCCATTGAAGATCAAGTCTCCATGGATATCCATGACGTAGTTAAAGCTTCCAAATCTGACCTAGTGGCCAGGGGCATAGCTATCAATCTGCTCCAGACGGTGATACGTCTCCAACGTATCTATAATTTTTGATTGCTCCATGCTATATTATCTTCTGTTTTGGACATTATTGGGCTTTATTATTCACTTTTATATTATTTTTGGGACAAACCTACTAACTGGAGGCCCAGCCCAGAATTGCTGTTTTTTGCCTATTTCAGAGTTTCGCAGAAAAAGAATATCAAATAGAGTCCAAACGGAATAAAACCTTCGGGAATGTAATTTTCGGAACGAACATGATCCAGAGGACTTGGACCCAACGTCAAGAAATCAAGCAGGAAGCCACGAGGTAGGGGGCGCGCCTACCCCCTGGGCCGCCCTCCACCCTCGTGGGCCCCACGTTTCTCCACCGACGTACTCCTTCCTCCTATATATACCTACGTACCCCCAAACGATCAGATACGGAGCCAAAAACCTAATTCCACCGCCGCAACCTTCTGTACCCACGAGATCCCATCTTGGGACCTGTTCCGGAGCTCCGTCGAAGGGGGCATCCATCATGGAGGGCTTCTACATCAACACCATAGCCTCTCCGATGAAGTGTGAGTAGTTTACCTCAGACCTTCGGGTCCATAGTTATTAGCTAGATGGCTTCTTCTCTATTTTTGGATCTCAATACAATGTTCTCCCACTCTCTCGTGGAGATCTATTCGATGTAATCTTCTTTTGCGGTGTGTTTTTTGAGACCGATGAATTGTTGGTTTATGATCAAGTTTATCTATGAACAATATTTGAATCTTCTGAATTCTTTTATGTATGATTGGTTATCTTTGCAAGCCTTTTCGAATTATCAGTTTGGTTTGGCCTACTAGATTGATCTTTCTTGCAATGGGAGAAGTGCTTAGCTTTGGGTTCAATCTTGCGGTGTCCTTTCCCAGTGACAATACGGGCAGCAAGGCACGTATTGTATTGTTGCCATCGAGGATAACAAGATGGGGTTTTTATCATATTGCATGAATTTATCCCTCTACATCATGTCATCTTGCTTAAAGCGTTACTCTATTCTTATGAACTTAATACTCTACATGCATGCTGGATAGCGGTCGATGTGTGGAGTAATAGTAGTAGATGCAGGCAGGAGTCGGTCTACTTGTCTCGGACGTGATGCCCATATACATGATCATACCTACATATTCTCATAACTATGCTCAATTCTGTCAATTGCTCAACAGTAATTTGTTCACCCACCGTAAAATACTTATGCTCTTGAGAGAAGCCACTAGTGAAACCTATGGCCCCCGGGTCTATTTTCCATCATATTAATCTTCCAACACTTAGTTATTTCCGTTTCTTTTATTTTACTTTGCATCTTTATCATAAAAATACCAAAAATATTACCCAATCATATCTATCAGATCTCACTCTCGTAAGTGACCGTGTAGGGATTGACAACCCCTTATCGCGTTGGTTGCGAGGATTTATTTGTTTGTGTAGGTGCGAGGGACTCGTGCGTAGCCTCCTACTGGATTGATACCTTGGTTCTCAAAAACTGAGGGAAATACTTACGCTACTTTGCTGCATCACCCTTTCCTCTTCAAGGGAAAACCAACGCAGTGCTCAAGAGGTAGCAGACGGCCAAGCGAGTTGGCCTGCAGTACGAAGCCGCCGAACACGAAGATCTGTCCGGGGAGGAAGGTTCCTCCTTGGACGTCGTCATTATCGACGATTGAAGGGGCCCTCAAACCTTTCGTCGACGGCACAGTGGAACTCTCAATGAAAGCACCAACGTCCATGTCAAAACCGGCGGATCTCGGGTAGGGGGTCCCAAACTGTGCGTCTTGGATCGATGGTAACAGGAGATGGGGGACACGATGTTTACCCAGGTTCGGGCCCTCTCTATGGAGGTAATACCCTACTTCCTGCTTGATTGATCTTGATGAATATGAGTGTTACAAGAGTTGATCTACCACGAGATCGTAACGGCTAAACCCTAGAGGTCTAGCCTATGTGGATATGGTAATGAGTATGTCCCTATCCGGACTATGCTCTCCGGTTTATATAGGCACCGGAGAGATCTAGGGTTACATGGGGTCGGTTAAATAAGAGGGAATCTTCATAGTCGGTCGCCTAGCTTACCTTCCATGCCAAGGAGAGTCCAATCCGGACACGGGTATAGTCTTCGGCCTTCATATCTTCACAGCCCATCAGTTCGTCCTATGGATAACAGGCCGGACGCCCGAGGACCCGTTAGTCCAGGACTCCCTTGCCCCCCCCCCCCGGGTCGCCTTCCCTGTTTGACCGACCCCGTCGCTACAGGGGCACGATCGCCCCTGACCGCCTCGCCGTCGCCGATGAGGGAGGGGATAAGGGCGCCCCCTCCGGCTCCTCGAATCCTCCCCCACCTACCTCCACCAACTCCCAGATTCCCCTCGCCATCTCCGTGTCGGTGTACCAAAAGAGGGGCGCACTTTTGTACCCCTTTACCTGTGCACGGGCAGTCGGAGCCGCGCCCGCGGTCACACCAAGCAGAACAGGGGAGGTGAGCCAAGGTAAGACCGAAGCCCAAGACACTGAGAGCAACGCCAAGGCCAAGACCACAAAGAGCAGAGGGACGAAGTAGGTTCCCCCGGCAAGACCCTTGCCGGGGCAGTTCGCCCCACACCAACAGAGCGAGCCACCCTTGAGCCCACGGTCCCCAACGCCATCATCCACGTGGGGCCAGGGCTCAGGAGGCACCTCCGTGGTGGCATGCAGATATTTGTGAAGACATATTCATGATCAGCTGAGGATTAGAAGACGACGATCCTCGGCAAGATCCTTGCCGAGGAAGGCCACCAGACCCCCGGCAAGGCCCTTGCCGGGGACGACAGCGCGCCACGGCAAGACCCTTGCCGGGCCACACGGCAAAACCCTTGCCGGACCACCCGGCAAGGCCCTCACCAAGGACGCCAGCAGGGCCACCGCCAGGCCCATGCCAACCAAGCTTCCACCGCCGTTCACATGCATCCGCCAGCCCAACCAGCTGGGCGGGCACCTGCGTGGCAACATGCAGCTCCCAGGCCAACTCATCGAGCGCCCGCATGGCGGCATGCAGATCTTCGTGAAGGCTCCGCCACTGCACCACCTCAGCTGCCTGCCTGCCTACATGGCACCACGTGCCTCACTGGCCAGGGCGCGTGTCAAAGCGAGGAGGAGCGGCGACAGACGGGACAGGCCTCGCCCTCGTCCCGAATAAAGCAAGGGGACACCTAAGCTACGCATTAAATGCGTCTTGTCCTGTAATACGAGCGATAAGCTCAGGGCACTATACGCCTTTCCACCTCATGTGTGCCACTGTGACAGCCCCTTCCGACTATAAAAGGAGGCCCATGGCATACTGGAGAAGGATTCGGCCCTTTCGAACCACGCACTGACCACAGCTAGTTCAAGAGCTCAAGAACTCTTTGAAATACACCCACCAAAGCAGGACTAGGGTTTTACGCATCCTCGTGGCCTGAACCTGGGTAAATGATCCTTGTGCTGTCTACTAGCCCTGCTCTTCTCGCAACCCCGCGCCCCGGCAACTGTAGTAGGGATTCTTGTGATCCCATAGGTGTCGTTCCACACCGACATCTTTGGCGCGCCAGGTAGGGGGTGCAATTGTGAGAATCTGGTCTAGTAGTTAGCCTAGTAGTTCTTCATCGCCATGGCTCCTAAGAAGAAGACAGCCATGGCGGTCGGCTCGTTGGGAGCCGAACGGCCAGTGCCGGTACGGGCGGGCAGTGGACCGGTCGCAGACAGGACCCGAGCCGCGGTCCGCGAGCACCAGCATCGCCCTGGTAGTCAGAGCCTGGCGAGCGGCGTCGTTCGCGCACCAGACGACCGGCTACACGTCGCCGGATCCAAAGACGGAGCTGGGCCCCCCGCAGACGGCGCGGGGCCCTCCAGGGGTGTCGTTGTGCCACCTCCGGGCGGCGCGGCGACCTCCAGGACGCCCACACTGGCGACCACTGCGCGCTCTTCCCATGCTGTGCGCGTCGAGCAACGTCACCTCGTTGGTGACCCTGGGCACCGCCATGGGAAGAGCTCCGTGCGTCGTCCGCAGGACGAAGGGGGTCAGCACGCCCGCCGAAGCGTTGGCGAAAATGGCACATAGACGCTGGGTCGTAACGGAGCTCCTTCTAACGTAGTTAGAAGTCGAAGCGCACCGCGATCCACGCAGCTGCCGCCGCCGCCCACGCCGGCAGAAGCTTTGGCGCGCGCGCAGCTGCTCCTCGACTTCCCTCCTGCTGCGGAGAAGCTTGACGAGTGGAGGGCCACCATCCGGAGCCTCGTCGCCGTCGTCAACAAAGACGATCTGCGACCGGCGGGACCCTCGGGTCGGCGCTCCAGCGAGCCACCGCATGCTGGCGCTGGGAGGATCGGGGGAGTTGCGGCCACGGTGCACCCTCCTCCTCCTCGCCAGCCGCCGCGGGCGTCGGCCCGTCGTGACGACGCTTGTGATAACATCTCCATAGCGTCGTCCGACCCGCGGACCCTCCGCGACCAGCGCCAGGTCCTTCGGGAACGAGCTCACGAAGACGCTCGAACCACCGTCGAACGCCGGTGCGAAACGCGCCCCTAGTCGGACAAGCGGGCGGGACCCGCTATGGACCACCCGGCATCGGGGGGCTCCGCCGGCCTACCTTGCGAGGTGGGCTGCCCGACCTTTACCCGTGAGCTACGGCAGTTCCAGTGGCCGTCCCACCGCACGTTCAAGCCCGACGTCGGCGAGAAGTACACTGGCAAGACCCATCCGTCCAAGTTCCTCAACATCTACACCATCGCGATGCAGGCTACTGGGGCTCACGACGACAAGGTGCTTGCCAACTATTTCCCGCTGGCGCTCAAGCCCAATGTGATGTCTTGGTTGATGCACTTGCCGGTGGATTCCATTTCTTCTTGGTCGGATCTGTGCCATGAGTTCGTTGGCGCCTTCACAGGAGGCCACCAAGCTCATGGCCAGGCCAGTGATCTGCATATCATTCCCCAGAAGGAACGGGAGACCCTGTGCAAGTACATCCAGAGATTCAGCCGGGTGCAGTACAACATCCCCGACGTTCATCCCGCCGCTGTGATTAGCGCATTCCACCAGAACGTGCGCAATCGCAAGATGCGTGAGGAGCTGGCGATGACCAAGGTTAAGGATCTGGCCGAGCTCTACGTTCTGGCCGATAGATGTTCCCGGGCTGAAGAGGGAAGGAAGTACCCCGGCGAAGACGCTGGCGCGGAAACCGACTCTACCGATGAGGACGCCGCTACCCCGACGAAGAAGGGCCAGCATCGCAACAGGAAACGCAAGGGCAAGCCCGTGCTTGCCGTTGAGGGATCTGATGACACCGGTGCCGGCAAGAAGGTCAAGGCAGGCGCTCCCGATAAGGAGATTGCCGGGTGCGCCGCTTGCCGGGCCTTGGCAGCTGCCGACAGGCCAGGGAGCTCTGGCAAGCAATACTGCAAGATCCACCGCACCAAGGACCACGACCTCCAGAACTGCCAACAAGTCGAGCTGCTTGCTGAAAAGCAAAAGGCTGAGTATGAGAGGCGGGACAAGGAGAAGGACCAGGACGGTGCCGAGGGATCCGGCAAGAAGCGTGGCGGCCAACGAGGCCGCCCCGGCAAGGACAACCAGCAAGAGAGGCCCGCCCGGGGCCACGACAAGAAACAAGAAGACGATGATCACGACGAGGACGACGAGTCTGGTGAGCAAGGGTTCTAGAAGGCTACGGAGGCCATGTGCATCGATGGCGGCGTGTCACATCCCTAGCTTCTGACATTGCACTAGGCTAACTTCATGTGTGCATCATGTTTAAACTTTGAAAGAAACTTGAAATGGGGATTGCCTAAACCCTAGCATTAAAGGAATTCACTAGGTTCAACCAAAATATTTCCAGTAAATCCAAATGGCTTTCAAAAATGTTCATCATTCTTGGAAATTGCTGGAAACAGTAACCAGAGGTGATGCACATTTTTCCATGACATATTTGGGCTCTGGATTAAATCATACTCTATTTGCATTTGGGCATTTAAACGCTATTAAATATTATAAATGCTCAAATAATCATAAACTAAAATGTTTACTGTAGGATATATTCCCAACAGTGATCATGAGTAGTTTCATGATTTTTGGAAGTGTCTAAGTATTTTTAATAAAGCCCTAAAGACTATAGAATATTAGAAAACAGAAACAAATAAAAAAAGAGAGAAAGGAAACCTACCTGGCCTCACCTGTCGCAGCCCAGCTGGCCCAGCCCACCTGGCGCCTCCTGTCGCCTTCCTCCTGCCAGTAGGAGCAGCTGCGTGCTCGCACGCGCGCGGCCGAGGAGGCCAGCTCCTCCCTGCCTGCCTGCCGCTTCCCCGACGCGTCTGGACGACGCCACGCGCCACCCCGGTCCCTCTCTCCCACTCCCTCGCCCTTCCCCGCCTCTGCTCCCTCTCCGCAGCGTGCCCGAACACCCCGTGGCACACCGACGAGCACCGCCGCAGCCACGGCCATCCCCTAGCCCAACCACCCTGACAAATAGCTCCGCAAGGACGCGAAGCATCTCCTCGACGAGCCACGCAAGCCGGGTCTCACCGCAACACCGCCATCGATGCCTTGTTCAACCTCGGGACCGCCGGCCATCCCCGTCAAATTCGTCGGCTCCGGACCGTCCCCGACCTCGCCGAGCGTCCCCTCGTCATCGCTGTGAGCCCCTGACCACTTACCCCTGCTCCCCTTGATGAATTCGTGGCGCAGCCATCGATCCCCACCGTGCCAGAAGCTCACCGCCGCCCGGCCTTGTCGCCGTCGTGGCCTGAGCTCGAACGGGTCGCACCCGTGCACCCCACCGAGCTCCTGGTGACCCCAGGAGGCTGCGCAGCATTTTACTTTGCTCGCTCGTGCCCCGCAATGCCGTTTCCGCTGAGACCCGAACTCCGGCCGCCGCCTTTGAGCTCGCCGCCGTCGATATAGGTCGTCCCCGGCGTAACTGACTGCACCACTCGACGCGCGGAATCGCCAGCGTCACGTAGGTGGTCTCCGCCGGCCATTTGGTTGCCAGAGCAAGAAACCCGAAGCCCTCCACCGTCTCTGGCCTCGCCGGCGATGAGCCGCGGGTCAACTCCGGTGAGTTTGACCCGGGGTTGACCACAGTTTGACCGCCTGAGTCACTGACGTGTGGGGGCCACCTCGCTAACTAATCTGGCTTAGTGCTAATTAACTCGGTTAACTAGCGTTGTCACTGACCAGTGGGTCCCCCAGGTCAGGTTTGACCTGGCCAACCCAGTTGACCTGCTGACGTCATACCGATGTCATGCTGACGCAGTAAATAGTTTCTGTATTTAAAACAATTCAGAAAATCCAGAAAAAGGCTTAAACTTCTAAAAATCATATAAATTCAACCGTAGCTCCAAATGAAACAAATTATATATGAAAAATTATCAGAAAAATCCAATCTATCCATTTATGCTACTTTCATGCATGAAAAACCAACTTATACCTTCTGTATAGGTGAAAACATTCAAATGGCACCTTAAATGCTCAAACTAGAGTTTGCATTTGAACCTTTGGTTCAAATGGACTCCCTTGCACTTGTTGCTAGCTGCATTAGCTCAATTCACAGCATATTGCCATGTCACATTCATGCATCATATCGTTGCATTGCATTGATTGGTTTTCCTCTCTGTTGCCAGTATTTGTTCCCCTCGGTAGACGTTGTTCCGGCGCTGTGATCGTTGACACTGATGAAGACTCAATGCTATCTTCAGAAGTGCCAGGCAAGCAAACCCCCTTGTTCATTCCGATACAATCCCACTCTCTCGCTCCTGCTCTCTTTTACTGCATTAGGACAACAACGCTTCAACTGTTACTTGTTGCGGTAGTTGAACCCCTTTCCTCTGCATGACCTGTCATTGTCACAGTAAATAGATGAAACCCACTAGCATGAGTAGGAGTTGTTTGAGCCCTGATGTGCCTACTCATTCATGCTTTCTTGTCATGCCTGCTATTGCTTAGAGTTGTGTCAGGTCTGATTCATCGGGAATGAATTGGAAAGTTGTGAACATGTCCGACTGTGTGAGAGCTAAGTGTGTGAACACGATTTGGTAAAGGTAGCGGTGAGAGGCCATGTAGGAGTACATGGTGGGTTGTCTCATTGAAGCCGTCCTCAAGAACTGAGTTCTGTGTTTGTGATCCATGAACAGTTACTACCACACATTGGGTTCCGGTAACTCGACCCCTCTCGGCTTATTAACCGCCTCGATCTCTGTCCAGGAGTTGCAACTAGTTTCTGGTGTTTGTAGGTTGTGTTAGTAGTCTACCAAGTGGTACCCGGTACAGGTGGGCTTGGGACAGACTAGGCACCGTGGCACGGTGTACCAAGCGTAGATCCATCCGTCGAGGTGGGCTTAGGAGCCCTGTTCACATCGTTTGGGACCGTGAGCGACACCCCGGCCGGATCTCCTTGCGGATGGAACCCGAATAGGCGATAAACCTGGACTAGAGACTTGTGTGGTTAGTCAGGTCGTGGCCGACTCCCTCGCCAGGCTTCCGCTTGAAGGTTGCCGAGGTACACGACGTGTACATGGTGGTAAGTGGCGAGAGCGTGTGTGACGAAGTACACCCCTGCAGGGTTAATATGATCTATTCGAATAGCCGTGTCCGCGGTAAAGGACTTCTGGGTTGCCTGTACAGTTCATAGACAAGTGAAAGTGGATACTCTAAAATGCGCAAGATAAGCGTGAGTGCTATGGATGGCGTTCTCGTAGGGAGACGGGAGCGGATCCATAGTGGTGTATTGATATGGTGAACTTGTGGACTCGTGTGCGCCACCTCAAAAGAGTTACTTGCAGTCGTAGTTCAGGATAGCCACCGAGTCAAAGCTGGATTGCTGCAATTAAACTCCACCACCCCCTTTGTTGATACCGATGCATATGTAGTTAGTTCTGATGTAAGTCTTGCTGGGTACATTTGTACTCACGTTTGCCTATTTTATGTTTTGCAGAGAGACGTCAGTCTCGCTAGTAGTTCCGTGTGGACTTCGACGTTTAGCTTGATACCTCAGCTACGATCTTGTGCCCTCGGCAGGATCTGGTAGATAGTCAGGCTTCTCAGCCTTTTTCATTTGTAGATGTCTGTACTCAGACATGTTAAGCTTCCGCATGTGCTTTGACTTGTATGCTCTGAATGTTGGGTCATGAGACCCATGTTTGTAATATCTGGCTCCTCGGAGCCTAATGAATAAATACTCTGAGTCGTAGAGTCTTGTTGTGATGCCCTGTTGTATTTGCACATATCGAGCATATTGTGTGTATGATTGAAATGCTTGGTATGTGTGGGATCCGACAATCTAGTTGTCTATCCTTAGCAGCCTCTCTTATGGGGAAATGTAGTCTAGTGCCTTCCTTGAGCCATAGTAGTCCGCTACAGCCCGGTTCACCGGAGTCCTGCTAGCCCAGCACTACTGCTCTGGACACTTGACTGGCCGGCATGTGTTTCATATCGTTCCTGTGTCTGTCCCTTCGGGGAAATGTCACGCGGTGACATCCGGAGTCCTGCCTAGCCTGCTACAGCCCAGGTTCCCGGAGTCCTGTTAGCCCAGTGCTACAGCCCGGATTCGCACGCTGCTGACCGACGCGTTCGATGTTGACTCATGTATGCCTGTCCCCATACGTTAGTGCCGCTTTGGGTTCACGACTAGCCATGTCGGCCCGGGTTCTCTGTCATATGGATGCTAGCGACACTATCATATACGTGAGCCAAAAGGCGCAAACGGTCCCGGGCCATGGTAAGGCAACACCCATGGGAATACCGTGCGTGAGGCCGCAAAGTGATATGAGGTGTTGCCGGCTAGATCGATGTGTTTTGGAATCGGGGTCCCGACAGCTTTGGTATCAGAGCCTGACTGCCTGTAGGTTTACGAAGCCAAACTGGTCGAAGTTGAGTCTAGAAATGCTTTAGTTATATAAGGGAATTGATTGTGGATGGGAACGTAAGGCTCTTTTTACTCCTTTACCTTATGCCCTCTAATCTGAGTCAACCTCTTCTCTTCTACGGGGATTAAGAACTAGGCTTCTCATCTTTCTATCAGGATCACGTGTTACTAATCCGTAGACTCGTAGGATTGTTGGTCTGAAGCCTCAGTCCAGTTTCTACTACTTCCGTGTGTTGATAGCTGATCTCGGAACCTTGATATTATGATGTAGAGTGGTCATGCCACCATTTTTGCAGGATGTCTCAAATCTTTTGAGCATTTACAGCCGTTATGTTGTCCGAGTCATCCCAGGTTTCTAAACAATCTGATGCATTTGCAAATCCCTTCTTTCTGTTCCCGATGTTCCTTGGGCCAGATTAATCACACTAACCAGTGTGTTGAGGTACTCCGTTACCTCGTCATATATGTTGGAGCTATTATTATGACCCTAGGTGTCTTAGAGGACCACTTAGCAATCTAGCAATGCTTGCATCCCCAGTGTGATGATTCTGGCCATCTTTCTCGAAAGCATCCCGTGATGCCATTTAGTTAGTAGGCATTCTATTTCTGGGTTCTTGAACCCAAGATTCACCCTACCTCATGTTGTTAGTATTTGCTAGTTCCCTTAAGATATTAGTAACCTTTGCGATAGTCCTCGAGGTCCGTGGTATATTGTTCTTCCAATACCATGAACTGCTTATGGCAGAAGTTCTCTTGAACTGAAAGATCACAACCAGAGTGCTCTTGACGAGTTCTCCATTCACATTGTGAATCTGCCAGTCCTTCTACCTTTCTGCATGGGTTATCCGGAAGAAATATGTCGAACTCGTTTGACATACTAACCTATGCGTCCACAACTCAGAAAGTTATATGTTCCTTTGAGTTGTCCCTCTTCAGTCGTATTCCGACCCTCGTCTATCAATTGATAGTTAGGACTAGTTGTGCATCTGTGTTATCGATGCCTATTATTCTTGTGGTCCGTCAAGCCATTCTATTCCGGAATGACTAGGAGAAACAAACTCCAGTACCTCATCCATTTCGAGGATTGGGTCAAAGTAGTTGTACTCCGCAGCTCAAATTGCCAATCTAGCCTTTGATCTGTTCTACCTTGGAATGTCACCCTCTTTCATATCAAGAATGACGTGAGAATTGCACAATCTCTCATGAATTCTTGATGTAGTGATACTTCTCGCCATCATTATTCATTCCTCGGTCCCGTGTTGTCACAACCGGAATACCGACAAGTGAATCGTGATGCGTGAAATCAATACTCTGAGCAACTCGTTGCTTGGTAGTTAATGGCAATACCCTCATTCTTAGTGTGTTGGTTGTTCAATCATCATCCCGGGATTGATCGTGTTACCTAGTCCAGTTTTCCTGGTGCACTCTTCGGTCAACGAGTTAGGATTGTATCAATTCCTCGCTCCTTTTGATCACATCGTCTTGCCCTGAAAAGCAAGATTGTTCTCGAGCTTAGTAACATATCGGTGGTTCGTGATTTTCTAATTATCTTCTCGGAAGTATCATCAGGTTGTTTCCTGACTGTTATGTTGAGCTCGTGATCAAGTTGGTTTCTTGTAAATCACCCCTTCTCCAAGAATCCGTGTTGGATACCCTGAACTGGTTGGTTAAGCTAAACAATAACTTGGAGAGTTGGAAGATAAAAGCTTGCCTGACTTAGTTCTTTCCAAAGGATATCTCTCGTGTGTGTGTTTGTTGTAGAAAGATGATTTCTTCATCAATTGGTCCTCATGATCAATTAATGGACCTATCATCTTAACCAAACCTTGATTTGAGTATGGGCTATCGTCAAATCAAATCAGAACCAATGGTGTTCGTAATGTTGTCTTGCTCGTGGTTGACCTCTCGAGCATACACCATTACATCTTTTGGTCTGACCAATGCTATCACCGTGTTCACATGATGGTGGAAGTCCAGTGATATGGAAATTCTGATGAGTTGCTATTGAGCCCATCAACAGCATTTTGTCTCCTCCCTGATTCATGTTGAACATCCAGCTAGTGTTGGAAACTTTTGAAAGCATTTTCTTCGTGCTAGCTCATGAAGTATATGTTTGGATGAAAGTAGTGACTTCCTCTAATTCACGTGCATTTGATGTAAGTTGCCGCCGTGGATTCGAGAAAGCTTGTTTCTGTTTCCTCTGGTACCATCCCAAGTCAATTATGCATGTGCGAATGTATTCTATGGTTTGGTAGATTAATTACCTCCATTCCATATGTGTTCCTAGCACACCAAGCCACTGATTGATTTGTTCAAGGAAAAGGAGTTGTTGTGCAAATCCTAGGTCATGCACAAGACCTCGTTACCCTAGATGATGGTTCCCCACCTGAACTCGGTAGTGTTTTATCATAAGACTACTATGTGGTCATGCTTGTCTAGGACAGTGTGTTCACAGGTGTGTAGCAGAACCAGCTCATGTTTTAGAGCTTACTATCGTAGTTCATCTCCCGAGAATCTCGCAACGTCATCTCGTCGATTTGTGTTGCAAACCTTCATTTTCTTCTAGACTCGATGAGTCTGGAATATCCTGTTACCAACTAGATCTGAATCTCAGGCAGCTATGACGGTTGGAACTTTTCCAAGATTATGATGTAGGTCCCGACAAGGTTGATGTTCTGGCCGACACACCTAGCCGGAAGATCTATCATTGTAGTATCTTGATTGAGCTATTTAACCATTTTCTCCATGAGGATTTAGTGCAACTTATTCTAGAAGTTGTTCCTTATGGATCCTTTGTGCCTCCGAAGTCCGACCTTTACTTGATGGCCATGTTGATGTTTTTTTAGCATAACCGTGGTAGCTAGAACATCAGGGAGAACATTAGAAGCAGAGTGCTAAATGTCTCTCGGTCGATCATCCAGATTTGCTTCTTTGGCATTGCTAAGGAAAAATCTGAGAAAGTGTTGTCCTCCTTTGCACCTGCATCCTCCCTCACCGTTCATCATGGTAGTATGTTGTGCTGCCAGGATCCTCGACACGGATATTGGTAAAACTTGATGCATATGGAAATGCTCAAGTTCTTGAGAGCACACGCAAGCATTAGGTGTCATCATCGGCACTAACTGGGATTGGCCCCAATTTCCTTCGGTTATGCTAAACCTTTCAAACAGTAGATTCACTCTCTACTGTTGAGCTTCTCCCCAGTTACCAGAATCATACCCAGCATTTGCATTTTGTTCCCAACTTGCACCTCAGTAATTACTGTTCAGGATCATCTTCAAAAGTGGTCCTACTATGGGTCCCATCCATCCCCGATGATAAGCAAAATCATCCATGGTGTTGTCATCAACAAGGTAGTCCACATCATCCATTCTAGTCCGATTATGCCATTCTTTCGAATTCGTTCACACGATCGTTTGTGATTGCCTTAAGCTGGTATGAAGAGTTTCAATGATCTCTGAATCAAAAGTAATTCTTTTGCCACTTAAGGGATATTTCTATGAGCCACCTTCCCTAAGGTGCCCCGTTATGGAATCGTGGCAACTATCTCCTCGCTGCTTTGGAACCCATGCACCATCCTATCTAAGCGTGGGATTGTTGCCCACCAAATCAAACCTCATCGTTTGTTCTTCCATCCCTCTCGACGTGTTTTGTGTCTCAACTCGAGATGTTTCAACATCTCATTCCGCGAGTTGGTCTTGTATAGCTCGATCTTCGAGAAGATCAATCCTGTAGAGTTTCCCTCTCTTCCGTCATCATAGTTGGATGAAGCTCTCGAAAGAAAAGATGTCAAGATCAAGATGATGCAATGAATTAACATCTTCGAGAAGAACAATTGGATCGTGAATATTATGTTAGTTGGCGTTCCCCTTTCATCTTACCCTACGCTTGAATCTCGGGACGAGATTCTTGTTTAGTGGGGGTGAGTTGTCACATCCCTAGCTTCTGACATTGCACTAGGCTAACTTCATGTGTGCATCATGTTTAAACTTTGAAAGAAACTTGAAATGGGGATTGCCTAAACCCTAGCATTAAAGGAATTCACTAGGTTCAACCAAAATATTTCCAGTAAATCCAAATGGCTTTCAAAAATGTTCATCATTCTTGGAAATTGCCGGAAACAGTAACCAGAGGTGATGCACATTGTTCCATGACATATTTGGGCTCTGGATTAAATCATACTCTATTTGCATTTGGGCATTTAAACGCTATTAAATATTTTAAATGCTCAAATAATCATAAACTAAAATGTTTATTGTAGGATATATTCCCAACAGTGATCATGAGTAGTTTCATGATTTTTGGAAGTGTCTAAGTATTTTTAATAAAGCCCTAAAGACTACAGAATATTAGAAAACAGAAACAAATAAAAAAAGAGAGAAATGAAACCAACATGGCCTCACCTGTCGCAGCCCAGCTGGCCCAGCCATCCTGGCGCCTCCTGTCGCCTTCCTCCTGCCAGTAGGAGCAGCTGCGTGCTCGCACACGCGCGGCCGAGGAGGCCAGCTCCTCCCTGCCTGCCTGCCGCTTCCCCGACGTGTCTGGACGACGCCACGCGCCACCCCGGTCCCTCTCTCCCACTCCCTCGCCCTTCCCCGCCTCTGCTCCCTCTCCACAGCGCGCCCGAACACCCCGTGGCACACCGACGAGCACCGCCGCCGCCACGGCCATCCCCTAGCCCAACCACCCTGACCAATAGCTCCGCAAGGACGCGAAGCATCTCCTCGACGAGCCACGCAAGCCGGGTCTCACCGCAACACCGCCATCGATGCCTTGTTCAACCTCGGGACCGCCGGCCATCTCCGTCAAATTCGTCGGCTCCGGACCGTCCCCGACCTCGCCGAGCGTCCCCTCGTCATCGCTGTGAGCCCCTGACCACTTACCCCTGCTCCCCTTGACGAATTCGTGCCGCAGCCATCGATCCCCACCGTGCCAGAAGCTCACCGCCGCCCGGCCTTGTCGCCGGTCGTGGCCTGAGCTCGAACGAGTCGCACCCGTGCACCTCACCGAGCTCCTGGTGACCCCAGGAGGCTGCGCAGCGTTTTACTTTGCTCGCTCGTGCCCCGCAACGCCGTTTCCGCTGAGACCCGAACTCCGGCCGCCGCCTTTGAGCTCGCCGCCGTCGATATAGGTCGTCCCCGGCGTAACTGACTGCACCACTCGACGCGCGGATCGCCAGCGTCACGTAGGTGGTCTCCGCCGGCCATTTGGTTGCCGGAGCAAGAAACCCGAAGCCCTCCACCGTCTCTGGCCTCGCCGGCGATGAGCCGCGGGTCAACTCCGGTGAGTTTGACCCGGGGTAGACCACAGTTTGACCGCCTGAGTCACTGACATGTGGGGGCCACCTCGCTAACTAATCTGGCTTAGTGCTAATTAACTCGGTTAACTAGCGTTGTCACTGACCAGTGGGTCCCCCAGGTCAGGTTTGACCTGGCCGACCCAGTTGACCTGCTGACATCATACCGATGTCATGCTGACGCAGTAAATAGTTTCTGTATTTAAAACAATTCAGAAAATCCAGAAAAAGGCTTAAACTTCTAAAAATCATATAAATTCAACCGTAGCTCCAAATGAAACAAATTATATATGAAAAATTATCAGAAAAATCCAACCTATCCATTTATGCTACTTTCATGCATGAAAAACCAACTTATACCTGCTGTATAGGTGAAAACATTCAAATGGCACCTTAAATGCTCAAACTAGAGTTTGCATTTGAACCTTTGGTTCAAATGGACTCCCTTGCACTTGTTGCTAGCTGCATTAGCTCAATTCACAGCATATTGCCATGTCACATTCATGCATCATATCGTTGCATTGCATTGATTGGTTTTCCTCTCTGTTGCCGGTATTTGTTCCCCTCGGTAGACGTTGTTCCGGCGCTGTGATCGTTGACACTGATGAAGACTCAATGCTATCTTCAGAAGTGCCAGGCAAGCAAACCCCCTTGTTCATTCCGATACAATCCCACTCTCTCGCTCCTGCTCTCTTTTACTGCATTAGGACAACAACGCTTCAACTGTTACTTGTTGCGGTAGTTGAACCCCTTTCCTCTGCATGATCTGTCATTGTCACAGTAAATAGATGAAACCCACTAGCATGAGTAGGAGTTGTTTGAGCCCTGATGTGCCTACTCATTCATGCTTGTTTGTCATGCCTGCTATTGCTTAGAGTTGTGTCAGGTCTGATTCATCGGGAATGAATTGGAAAGTTGTGAACATGTCCTACTGTGTGAGAGCTAAGTGTGTGAACACGATTTGGTAAAGGTAGCGGTGAGAGGCCATGTAGGAGTACATGGTGGGTTGTCTCATTGAAGCCGTCCTCAGGAACTGAGTTCTATGTTTGTGATCCATGAACAGTTACTACCACACATTGGGTTCCGGTAACTCGACCCCTCTCGGCTTATTAACCGCCTCGATCTCTGTCCAGGAGTTGCAACTAGTTTCTGGTGTTTGTAGGTTGTGTTAGTAGTCTACCAAGTGGTACCCGGTACAGGTGGGCTTGGGACAGACTAGGCACCGTGGCACGGTGTACCAAGCATAGATCCATCCGTCGAGGTGGGCTTGGGAACCCTGTTCACATCGTTTGGGGCCGTGAGCGACACCCCGGCCGGATCTCCTTTCAGATGGAACCCGAATAGGCGATAAACCTGGACTAGAGACTTGTGTGGTTAGTCAGGTCGTGGCCGACTCCCTCGCCAGGCTTCCGCTTGAAGGTTGCCGAGGTACACGACATGTACATGGTGGTAAGTGGCGAGAGCGTGTGTGACGAAGTACACCCCTGCAAGGTTAATATGATCTATTCGAATAGCCGTGTCCGCGGTAAAGGACTTCTGGGTTGCCTGTACAGTTCATAGACAAGTGAAAGTGGATACTCTAAAATGCGCAAGATAAGCGTGAGTGCTATGGATGGCGTTCTCGTAGGGAGACGGGAGCGGATCCATAGTGGTGTATTGATATGGTGAATTTGTGGACTCGTGTGCGCCACCTCAAAAGAGTTACTTGCAGTCGTAGTTCAGGATAGCCACCGAGTCAAAGCTGGCTTGCTGCAGTTAAACTCCACCACCCCCTTTGTTGATACCGATGCATATGTAGTTAGTTCTGATGTAAGTCTTGCTGGGTACATTTGTACTCACGTTTGCCTATTTTATGTTTTGCAGAGAGACGCCAGTCTCGCTAGTAGTTCCGTGTGGACTTCGACGTTTAGCTTGATACCTCAGCTACGATCTTGTGCCCTCGGCAGGATCTGGTAGATAGTCAGGCTTCTCAGCCTTTTTCATTTGTAGATGTCTGTACTCAGACATGTTAAGCTTCCGCATGTGCTTTGACTTGTATGCTCTGAATATTGGGTCATGAGACCAATGTTTGTAATATCTGGCTCTCGGAGCCTAATGAATAAATACTCTGAGTCGTAGAGTCTTGTTGTGATGCCATGTTGTATTTGCACATATCGAGCATATTGTGTGTATGATTGAAATGCTTGGTATGTGTGGGATCCGACAATCTAGTTGTCTATCCTTAGCAGCCTCTCTTATGGGGAAATGTAGTCTAGTGCCTCCTTGAGCCATAGTAGTCCGCTACAGCCCGGTTCACCGGAGTCCTGCTAGCCCAGCACTACTGCTCTGGACACTTGACTGGCCGGCATGTGTTTCATATCGTTCCTGTGTCTGTCCCTTCGGGGAAATGTCACGCGGTGACATCCGGAGTCCTGCCTAGCCTGCTACAGCCCGGGTTCCCGGAGTCCTGTTAGCCCAGTGCTACAGCCCGGATTCGCACGCTGCTGACCGACGCGTTCGATGTTGACTCATGTATGCCTCTCCCCATACGTTAGTGCCGCTTTGGGTTCACGACTAGCCATGTCGGCCCGGGTTCTCTGTCATATGGATGCTAGCGACACTATCATATACGTGAGCCAAAAGGCGCAAACGGTCCCGGGCCATGGTAAGGCGACACCCGTCGGAATACCGTGCGTGAGGCCGCAAAGTGATATGAGGTGTTACCGGCTAGATCGATGTGATTTGGAATCGGGGTCCCGACAGCTTTAGCCTCGCTGCATACCTCTCACCGCGAGCCCAAGCAGTGGGCGTGTGAGATTACAGCAACAGAGCCGTCGTTCGACGCTTAGAAGCCGCTGAAGTGGTCCAGCATGCCCCTCATCTTTGACGCCGAGGACCACCCTGACCGCACTACCGCGGTCGGGTGTTTGCCATTGTTGGTCACACCAACGATACGCAACCTCAGGGTGAACAAGATGTTGGTTGACGGCGGGGCCGGCCTGAACCTGATCTCGCCTGTCGTGATCAAAAGGTTGCAAATCCCTGATGGAGACCTTGAGGAAAGGGCACGTTTCAAGGGGTCAATCCAGGGAGGAGCCAGCCGAAGGGAAAGGTCACACTACCCGTGACATTTAGAGGAGAGTTGAACTACAGGACGGAGAGGATCATCTTCGACGTGGCCGAGATCCCCTTGCCTACAATGGGATCCTCGGCCGCCCGGCACTAGCCAAGTTCATTGCGGCGTCACACTACGCCTACAACATGCTAAAGATGCCCGAGCCGATGACCATCATCTCCGTCCCCTCTGACAAGAAGGACGCGCTGATTTGCGCCGACCAACTCTACCGGGAGGCTGTTGCAGCAGCTACCGCCAAGGCACCTGCTCCTGCCACTGAAGCCCCGGGGGGAGGAAGAAGCCCGGCAAGACCTCTGGCACCCACTCCGGCAAGCGCACCTCTTCGGAGTGTTGTGCTGCCGTCGAGGACGTGCCAGAGAACTCTACCGAAAAGAGCAAGAGATCCAGAGCCGAGCCACCGCAAACCAAGAAGGTGTCCGCCAGGGAGGATGGCACGGGAGGGGCCTTCACCATAGGCTCCACCCTCGGCAGCACATAGGAAGGCGCGCTCATCACCTTCCTGCGGGCGAATGTCAACGTGTTTGCATGGCAAGCATCTGACATCCCCGTTGTTCCCAGGGAGGTGATTGAGAACCACCTAGCTGTCTGCCCCCATGCGCGGCCCGTCCAGCAGAAGGTCAGAAAGCAGGCTCTGGAGAGGCAGGAGTTCATCACGGAGGAGATCAGGAAGTTGGAAGCGGCAGGTTTGGTGAGGGGAGTGCTCCACCCGACGTGGTTGGCCAATCCGGTAGTGGTGCGCAAGGCGAATGGGAAGTGGAGGCTGTGTATTGATTACACAGATATCAATAAGGCTTGTCCTAAGGACCCCTTCCCGTTGCCGCGCATCGACCAGATTGTTGACTCCACGGCCGGGTGTGATCTGTTGTCATTCCTCGACGCCTACTCGGGCTACCACCAGATCTTCATGACAAGAGAGGATGAAGAAAAGACAGCGTTCATCACCCCATGTGGTACGTATTGCTTTTTACGGATGCCTTTCGGGTTGAAGAGCGCTGGCTCAACATTTGCAAGAGCAGTCCAAATTGGTTTTGAACCTCAGCTCCATAGAAATATGGAGGCCTACATGGATGACATAGTGGTCAAAACCAAGGACGGGCCAACTCTTGTGCAAGATCTGGAAGAGACATTTGCCAACCTTCGCAAGATCAACCTCAAGCTGAACCCTGAGAAGTGTGTCTTCGGCGTTCCATCCGGCAAGCTTCTCGGGTTCTTTGTGTCGCAGCGCGGAATCGAGGCAAACCCAGACAAAATCAAGGCTATTGAGCAGATTGAGGCGCCCAAGCGGATCAAGGATGTGCGTCGGCTCACCGGCTGCGTTGCCGCCATGAGCCGATTCATCTCCAAGTCCGCCGAGCGCGCCCTTCCTTTCTTCAAAATCTTGAAGAAGGCAGGCCCAATGGAATGGACCCCAGAAGCCGAGGCAGCATTGCAGGATCTGAAGAAATACCTTTCCTCCACGCCAATACTGGTTGCGCCTAAACCACAAGAGCCGTTGCTGCTGTATCTGGCGGCGACGAATCAAGTGGTCAGCGCCGCGCTAGTGGCACAGAGGGAGGTCAACGAGGAGGCAGTGACGGCGGCAGAACCAGCGGATGGCAAGCCCAAGATTCCCCCGGCAGGGCCTGGTGCCGGCAAGGCGAGGCCCCCGGCAGAGTCTGATGCCACCGAGGCAGTGCCCGCGCAGTCAAGTGAGGTGGTGCAGAAGAAGAAGATGATGCAGCACCCGGTTTACTTTGTCAGCTCCCTCTTGCAGGGAGCTAGATCGAGGTACTCCGGTGTGCAGAAATTGCTCTTCGGCCTCCTTATGGCCTCGAGGAAGCTGCGTCATTACTTCCAAGCCCACGAGATCACTGTCGTCACCCGCCTCCCTTTGCAACGGATACTGCATAACCCGGATGCAACCGGGAGGATTGTGGAGTGGGCCTTGGAGTTGTCAAGTTTCGGTTTGAAGTTTGAAAGTACCTCGACAATTCAGAGCAGAGTCTTGGCGGAGTTCATTGCAGAATGGACCTCAACGCCTGACGAAGAATCCAGGAGACCACTCTCCCCGGCAAGGAGGAAGATCGCGACTGGATCATGTACTTTGATGGGGCTTTCTCGCTGCAAGGCGCCGGTGCCGGTGTGCTACTCGTCGCACCTACCGGGGAGCACCTCAAGTACGTGATCCAGATGCACTTTCCCCGAGAGATGTCCACCAACAACACTGCTGAGTACGAGGGATTGCTTGCCGGTCTCAGGATCGCGGCGGACCTCGGGGTTAAGAAGCTCATCGTCAGGGGTGACTCGCAGCTTGTTGTCAGGCAGGTCAACAAGGATTACCAAAGCCCATTGATGGAAGCCTACGTAGATGAAGTGAGGAAGCTGGAGGAGCGCTTTGACGGTATCCAAGTGGAGCACATCCCCCGAATGGAGAACGACACCGCCGATTACCTGTCAAAGCGTGCCGCATTCAAGCTACCTGTGGAACCGGGTACCTTTTTGCTCCGGCTAACTCAACCATCCGTCAAACCATCAACGGGGCAGAACAAGCGAAGGAAGTCGGTTCCCGGCAAGTACTTTCCTACCGAGCCCTCTGGGGCTGCCGGCAAGGGTGCCGCCGCGGACGCTGAGCCTGCCCAAGAGCAGCTACCTCCGGCAGGGCGTCAAGCCCTAGCCGTAGAGACAGCCGCTCCCACGGCGGAAGAAATGCCTTTGGTCCTTGCCGTCGAGCCCCGGGCTCCGGCATGGGCGCAGCATACCGTCCGATTCCTCCAAACAGGGGAGCTTCCTGAGGAGCAGGAAGAAGCGGAGAAAGTAGCCCGTCGGTCCGCCCTGTACCAGTTCGTCGATGACGTCCTGTACAGGAGAAGGCCGAACGGCGTGAAATTGAAGTGCATCCCCCAGGAGGAAGGACTGGAGCTGTTGGCGGAGATACATGGAGGCATATGTGGCTCCCACATAGGGTCAAGGGCCCTTGCCGGGAAGGCGTTCCGACAAGGTTTTTTCTGGCCCACCGCCCTCCAGGATGCGACGGCACTAGTAACCAAGTGTGAAGCGTGTCAGTTCCATTCAAAGAAGCTTCATCAACCAGCCCAAGCCCTTCAAACAATCCCTCTCTCCTGGCCATTCTCGGTCTGGGGGCTCGACATACTGGGCCCTTTCCCCCGCGCTGTCGGGGGCTTTGAGTACTTGTACGTTGCAATCGACAAGTTCACAAAGTGGCCGGAGGTGGAAGCAGTGAGAAAGGTGACTGCTCAGTCAGCTGTCAAGTTTTTCAAAGGACTGGTCTGCCGTTTTGGTGTGCCAAATAGAGTCATCACCGACAACGGCACGCAGTTCACGAGCCACACCTTCATGCAATACATTCAAGACCTCGGCAGCAAGGTCTGTTTTGCTTCCGTGGCACACCCACGGAGCAACGGCCAAGCGGAGAGGGCGAATGCTGAAGTGTTGCGAGGCCTAAGGACAAAGACTTTTGACAAGCTGCGCAAGAGCGGAAGGCGCTGGATTGATGAATTGCCGGCGGTTCTTTGGTCGATCAGGACGACGCCAAATCGAGCCACCAGCCAGACACCTTTTGCCCTGGTCTACGGGGCAGAAGCAGTTCTCCCCACGGAACTCATATACGGGTCACCTCGAGTGCTCGCTTATGATGAGCTTGAGCAAGAGCAGTTGCGCCAAGATGACGCGACGCTCCTTGAGGAAGATCGTCTTCGGGCGGCTGTGAGAGCAGCGCGCTACCAGCAAGCCTTGCGCCGCTACCATAGCCGCAAGGTTCATGCCCGAAGCTTTGAGGAAGGCGACCTTGTTCTTCGGCGCGTTCAGTCGGCCAAGAATGCCAACAAGTTGACGCCGAAGTGGGAAGGCCCTTATCGGGTAATACGAGTCACCAGGCCCGGCGCAGTCCGCCTGGAGACCGAAGATGCCGTCCCAGTGAGCAACTCCTGGAACATCGAGCATCTTCGCAAGTTTTACCCATAAGGCGCGGCTTGCCGGGCCTCCCGGCAAGCCACCTTTTGTACAAGCTTTGCCGGCAAGGCATGTAACCCTTCGTACAAAGCCAGGCGCAGACCCTGAGCATAAATAAATGAAGCGCTGGCGCCCTAAGTCATAGCATGCATGCTAGGTCGAGTCTCTTCCTTGGTTAGGGTTGATAGTGCTCAGCAGCGACTAACCCCTAGCTTAGAGGTCGAGTGCGCGTCTATCTGTTTCTCTTCTGTCCTCCTTTGGTTCGCAGGGCACATGAGCACTTCTGCCGAGCTACTTGGAAGAAAGAAAACGGACCGGCGTCCCGACCCCGGCAAACCAGAGTTGCCGGGGGCTGCAAGCACAAGGATCCAACCGCGGCAAGATGAGATTGCCGGGGGCTGCAGATCCAGATAAGTCTTTTATCCTCTGTCATGCATTTCGGAACAGGACTGGGGCATGTGAAACCTCGTTTTTATCTCTAGGCTGCCGTGCTCCCCTTTTTCCTATACCTAAGGATTATTTCCTGGGTCCGGATTTGGTTGTAGCCGCGGCGGCAAGGAGGTAGAACGAGGAGCCTAAAGCCCACTTCATCCCTGCCTCCGCCAAGAGGGCGAGAACGGTCGAGTGGAGTGGGGGGGACGGTAAGGCCTGTTGGTGGGCGAAAAACGTTTATCTTAAACAATAACAAGGATTCGCTCCTTGTCGCGGGATTTACCCACGAACGAAAAACCCGGCAAGCATCCCTTTTTCATTAAAAACATCCCATACAGGTACAGTTCGTATGGAATGAAAAACATGAGCAAGGGGATTACAAGTTCTAAATTTAACCAAGGCCCGCGGGCTTACAAACTAAAAAAGAGATAAGATGCCCATAATCCCTTTCTTGTCCCTCTCCTCAGGAGGCAGGTCAAGGAGGCGAGAGGGCAAAAGGGGCGCCTAGGCGAGCTACGAGCAGCAGAAAGCACCAAGAGAACACCTCGGTGGCCACCCATGGGTGGGCCGGTGATGACGGTGCCGGGAAAGGAGCTGGAAGACGAGGCAGCAGGACCGGCAATACGCGATGAAGGCGTCGGTGCCCGCATACTCCGAGTTGACGGCCTTGCCACCCGCCCTCTTCCTCTTCCACAGCCTCCCGATGCCAGCCGCCCAAGGAGACGGCCCCGAGAAGTTCACGGAGCTGTCCCCACCCCCGGCAAAACTCCGCCGGAGAAGCGGCCAGGTGTAGATGCTGCTGCTGCCACACCCGCCCAGGCGCAGGGCGTCCGACGCCTAGTCGGACTCGTCCCCGTCATCTACCCCGCTGTCCTCCTCATCACTTTCGCTCGAGGAAGAGCTTCCATCGTCGGAATCTCTGTCGGAGGAGCTCTCCACGCACCACTTCAGGCGAGTCCCGAAGTCTCCGAAGACCGTGACGGAGAGCAGGCCGTCCTCCATTAATTTGAAGTAGAGGACAAACCCTGCCGTCAGGCTGTGGATGCGGGCGAACGTCTTCCATCTGCGGCGGAGGTACATCACCCGAGGAGCCGGGAAGTCAACGTCGACCCGCGTGCCCCCATTCCCACAGCCCCTCATGTGCAGTCTGAGGGATTGGGGTGGGTCACGCTCCATCTCCCGAGCGAACGGGGCGGGAAGACGAAGATGGCGATGCGGAGGCCAGCGCAGCCTGATGAAGAATTCACGGGGCTGGTCTCCAACATGGCCTTCTATCGGAAAAGGCATCATTGGCGGGGGCGAAGCCGGTGCGCCGCCCCGTCCTCCTTTTCCCCAAGCACTACGACCTCTGCCCCAGCCTCGCCCACGGCCTCGCCCCCTCCCCCTTCCCCTCGCGGCCGGCTCTACCACCGCGGGCTCAGGAGGAGGGGGGACGCGCTGTCGAGCGGCGACCCTCGCCGCCACCGTCGAGGGACCAGGATTTCCTTTTTCCATGACGAGTGGAAGAAGAAGCAGAAGCGAGAGGAGATAGAAGACAGGAGAGTGCGGGATGCCATCCCCACTTCCCCCTTCTTATAAAGGGGCGGGGTCGGGGCTCGGCCGCCTCGCTCGACCAATCCAGCCACCGGAGGCGCAGAGAAACGGGACCGACCCACTGCCCCAACCAGCGACGGCCCGGTTTCCCGCCTCCACCGCTTGCCACCCCAGGCGCATAAAGGACGCGTGGCGGGTGTGAAGAACAGAGGGGATGGGCGAAGCGACCTCTCCCCACCCCGTGATCGTGGGGTGTGGATGCCTTGAAGACCGCGACCCGGCCCCATTCCGTAAATGAGCCGCGCCTCCACGCCTCCCTCTTCTTACGGGGAAGGTGCGAGTCGCCTCTTTACTGCGATGTGACGCATGCGTGTAGAAACCGCCCCACGCATGCCGCCCATGTCACGCACACCCCTCCACGCCGCGCCGCGTGCGCGGGTCGTGGGAAGCGCAGCGCGCGAAAAGTTTTACCGCGGTAAAACCGCCCTGCCTGCCTGCGCATCGTTTTTGGGCCTGGCCCAACAACGTGTCGCGCTTATGTGTGGCCCGGGGGATCCTGTCGGTGTACCAAAAGAGGGGCACACTTTTGTACCCCTTTACCTGTGCACGGGCCGTCGGAGCCGCGCCTGCGGTCACACCAAGCAGAACAAGGGAGGTGAGCCAATGTAAGACCGAAGCCCAAGACAATCAGAGCAATGCCAAGGCCAAGGCCACAAAGAGCAGAGGGATGAAGTAGGTTCCCATGGCAAGACCCTTGCCGGGGCAGCTCGCCCCACACCAGCAGAGCGAGCCACCCTTGAGCCCACGGTCCCCAACGCCATCATCCACGTGGGGCCAGGGCTCGGGAGGCACCTCTGTGGTGGCATGCAGATCTTTGAGAAGACATATTCAAGATCAAATGAGGATTAGAAGACGACGATCCTAGGCAAGATCCTTGCCGAGGAAGGCCACCAGACCCCCTGCAAGGCCCTTGCCGGGGACGACAGTGCGCCACGGCAAGACCCTTGCCGGGCCACACTGCAAGACCCTTGCCGGGCCACCCGGCAAGGCCCTCACCAAGGACGCCGGCAGGGCCACCGCCAGGCCCACGCCAACCAAGCTTCCACCACCGTTCATATGCAGCTGCCAGCCCTACCAGCTGGGCGGGTACCTGCATGGCAACATGCAGCTCCCAGGCCAACTCATCGAGCGCCTGCGTGGTGGCATGCAGAACTTCGTGAAGGCTCCGCCAGTGTGCCACCTGAGCTGCCTGCCTGCCTACATGGCACCACGTGCCTCACTGTCCAGGGCGCGTGTCAAAGCGAGGAGGAGCGGCGACGGACGGGACGGGCCTCGCCCCCGTCCCCAATAAAAGCAAGGGGACACCTAAGCTACACATTAAATGCGTCTTGTCCTGTAATACGAGCGATAAGCTCAGGGCACTGTACGCCTTTCCACCTCCTGTGTGCCACTGTGGCAGCCCCTTCCGACTATAAAAGGAGGCCCATGGCATACTAGAGAAGGATTCGGCTCTTTCGAACCACGCACTGACCACAGCTAGTTCGAGAGCTCAAGAACTCTCTGAAATACACCCACCAAAGAACGACTAGTGTTTTACGCATCCTCGCAGCCCGAACCTGGGTAAACGATCCTTGTGCTGTCTACTAGCCCTGCTCTTCTTGCAACCCTGCACCCCGGCAACCATAGTAGGGATTCTTGTGATCCCATAGGTGTCGTTCCACACCGACACTCCGCCTGCTCGTCACCTCTCCCCCTCATTCCCCATCCACCTTCGAGAGCCATCGCTGCCGCGTCTTCGTCATCTTTGCGGCCACCGTGCCTTCGACGCGGCCTGGCCATGCTTGTCGGCATCGCCGTGGACTGCCGCGTCCTCTGGAGCCGTTGGAGGGAGCCGGGGAGCTCTGCATCGCCGAACACGTCGTCGTCTTCCTCGGGTCACCGGCGATCCCCTTCTTCCCCGACGATGTTCTGCTCCTCCTAATCTCCCAGGGGCCATCTTGCGTGCCTCACGGTGAGCTCCTCCGTCTCCTACTCCCCTCCTTTTAGCCTCTTCACGTGCCGTAGCTAGCTGCTGCCGCGCCCGAGCTCTGTTCGCCGCCGACGAGCTCGTGGTCGTGGCCATGGCCCTTGTCACGCTCGGCTGAGGCCTCCGTCGTGCTCCTGGTGTTCCATGAGCCCAACGCGCACGCGCGCGAGCCTTCCCGTGCCCCCTAGCGCCGTGCTCGTCGAGAACCCGAACGCGCTTCCGTCGTAGCTCGTCGCCGGCGTCTTTTCTGGCCTCGCCAGCTGCGGCCGAAGCCACCATTCGGCGTGGCGCACAACGCTTGTTCGAATGGACCCAACCGCGCGCCAACCGGCGCCGCAGAACGCTTTCCGACGAGGCCGAGTGCCCTCCATCGCGTTTTCGTGCTCGCCGGCATTCAGCCGCTGGCCGGCCGACGTGGCATGGCCAGGCCCCATCTTTGGGTGGCTGACCGTGGGCCCCACGGGTCCCAGTTGATTGGGTTGACCCAGTCAACTGCTGACTAGGCTGCCCAGTGAGACTGACATGTGGGCCCCACTTGTTTAAAACATTTTAAAAACAAATAAACTTGCTAATTACAATCTGTTAATTAATTAGTAATTAGTTAGTCACTGACACCGGGGGCCCACCCCTCTAATTAGCCTGTTAGTTTAGTTTAAATTATTGTTAGACTAATAGAGGCTGACATGTGGGTCCCACTGGGCCCACAGGTCAGGTTTGACCCTGGTGAGCGAGTCTGTTGACTGCTGACGTCGTCCCCACGCAATGCTGATGTCATAATGAATTTCTGTTAATTTCAATAATTCCAGAAATTACTTTAATCTTTAAAAATTCGTAGAAAATAAACCATAACTCGGATGAAAATGTTTTCTACATGAAAGTTGCTCAGAACGACGAGACGAAACTGAATACGTGGTATGTTTACCTGTTAGATGCCTCTAACTATCTGAACATGGAACTTTCCCCCTCCGGTCATCTGTTGGACACAGGTCCGGAACCGGGAAAACATTCCCGGTTAAATTCCCCCTTCACCTTTATCGTGTAGCCATACATTAGGTCACACCCGGCACATCATATTGCCATGTTATACTTTGTGATGCTATGCTTTCTTTATAATTATTGTTTCTTCCCCCTCTTCTCTCCGGTAGACCCCGAGACCGATGCCACCCCTGTGATCGACTACGTCGACGACGACACTTCTTCCTTTTCAGCAGAGCTTCCAGGCAAGCCCCCCTTTGATCATCCCGATATCGCCCATTCCATTCTCTCATGCTTGCATTAGGTTTTTCTACTGTAATTGTTTGCTCCTTTTCTGATGCATAGCCTGCTTTTGTACCCGCTATTGTACCTTACATGCTTATCCTAAATTGCTTAGTGTAGGTTGGTTAGTGATCCATCACTGACCCCCACCTTGTCCTTGTTGCCCCTGCTTCATCATCGAAGACCCGATCAACAAGATCGAAGACCAGGCCCCAGCACCACACATCATTTTCCCCTTAGTTGCTCGACACTACTAGGTTACTATCGAGTGCCGAGGGTGAGACCTCATCAGCACTTCTGATGTTAACCCTGTAGTGTAGCTATTCGGTCGTGGTCATCAAGGGTGATTCCGCCTTAACCACTTCCAATACGACTCTTTCGTGCAACCCCTCAAGTGTGAACCTCGAGGGTGGTTCCTCTTACGTTAACCTTGATGATTACATCGAGTGGAATCCATAGAGGGTGTTTCCTCAGGGTTCCCCTTGGCGTTAGACACACAGTTACTATGGTCACGATGACTTTACACTGAACCATGTTACTAAAGACGGGTCGGCCCTGAGGGGTACACGCGAGAGCTTAATTGCGAGTGATGTGTGAAAGTGCGTTATATCGACTAGAGGGGGGTGAATAGGCGATTTTTAAGAATTCTGCACTGTGGAATTTCAGGGTGAGGAAATTTCTAAGCGAATAACTACTTGCAGCAGAATAAGTACTCAGATGTATGCATGACATAACATAAACATGGACATCATGATGAAATGAAAACAGATACAGAGTACAGGAAGCGTAAGCACAGGATAAAATAGGATGAAGAGAAACAGACTAAAGAAATTGAACTAAGGAAATTGAGAAAGTCTTCAGTCAAAGTCTTCCAACAGATATGAACAAGCACACAACACAGTAATGAGGAAATGGAAGAGTTGAGGAAATAGAACCAGTAGGGTTGGTGAAGACAATGATTTGGTAGACCAGTTCCAACTGTTGTGACAGTTGTACGTCTGGTTGGAGCGGCTAGGTATTCAAACCTGAGGACACACGGTCCCGGACATACAGTCCTCACTGTATTCTCCTTGGGCTAAGGTCACACAAACCTCGCCCAATCACTCGTGGTAAGTGTTCAGGTGACTTCCAAACCTTCACAAACTCGGTCACTCGGCGATCCACAATTTCCTCTTGGATGCTCTAGACCATGACGCCTAACCGTCTGGAAGATGCACAGTCTTCAAAGGTAACAAGCATCGGATCCACGCAGGATCAATCTCTTTAGTGATGCTCAATCACTTTGGGTTTCTAGGTGTTTGGGTTTGGGTTTTCCTCACTTGATGATTTTCTCTCAAAGTCCTCAGAGGATGGGATGATCTCAAATGACAACCAGCTAGTGGTTGTAGGGGGCGGCTATTTATAGCCTAGGGAGCAGCCCGACATGATAAGACATAAATGCCCTTCAATGATATGACCGTTAGGTGGGAAGATATTTTGGGACAGCTGGCGCATAGCACAGCAACGGTCGGAAATTTGACTATCAAATTCCTCAGGGCTATCATGTTCCTCACTTGTAGGCAATCCGCACTGGCGAATTCATAACTCCTCAGTCAGAACAAATTCCTCAGAGACCAAAAGAACCTCGTCTCTGTCACTAAAGAAATTGACTGAACTGTATGAGATCTCCAATGGCTTCACTCAAAGGGATTGGTAGGTGTAGGATTTTGAGTTGAGCATCACATGGAAATTTTTCCTTAGTATTTCCTCGACCCCCTTTAACAGTACGGTGTTTCCTATGTCTCAAGAAAGAGAAAATGAAACTACAAAAACAAAAGTCTTCACGCTTCATGTTCCTCGAATGAATACCAAGTCTTCAAGGTCACACCAATTTCTTCACTTTCAAAGTCTTCAGAAAGTCTTCAGAAATCCAAAGTCTTGAGTCGAAGAACTTCATTTTTAGGGGTCGACTTTCTCTGTAAATATCAAACTCCTCATAGACTAATAGACCTGTGTACACTCACAAATGCATCAGTCCCTTAACCTATAAGTCTTCAATACACCAAAATCACTAAGGGGCACTAGATGCACTTACAATCTCCCCTTTTTTGGTGATTGATGACAATATAGGTTAAGTTATCAACGGGGATAAACATATGAAGAGTAAATACTGATATTTGAGGAATTTGATTGCAAGATATAGAAGAACTCCCCCTGAAGATGTGCATAGTGAGGAATTTGCTTTTGAAGCAATGCACACTTGAAGAGTAGAATCATGGAGATCTCCCTGTATATCTTTTAATTCATACACGCATTTGACATATGATATGAAGAATTTGAAATGCATAATGAAATATGGTGACTGATGTAATTCAGCAAGCATGCATTAACATATATGAGGAATAAGCATGCAGAAGAACACATCAAAACTATCAGACCACCATCGGGTTTAAGTTTACAACTCGATCAAATAAAGTCTCAGAAGAACGAGAGTTGTAACTTAGGAAAAAAACGCCTATATAGGTAGACCCGCTTGAAGACTAACTCAAATTTCTCCCCCTTTGTCATCGAATGACCAAAAGGATTGAAAAATGAGGACTAACGCCCCTGAAGAATATCATGTTGATGGAGGAGCGCCAACGTTGTTGGGGTTAGTTGTTGTAGTAGGGCCTGCCGCAGTGTCGTCCAAGTCTTCATGCTCATCGGTTTCGCGCAAGGAAGAATAGGAGCTGGCCACCAAGGAAGGAACCTTGACCTTCTTAAATTTCTTCGGTGGAGGTGCAGACCAGTCAAAGTCCTCCTTGAGACCCATTTGCTTCAGATCTTCTTCACGATACAGATGTGATAAAATAGCCCAGGTGCGACCGAAGACTTCATGGAGGTAGAAATGGTTTTTCTTCATTGCATTGTGTGTAGCAGTCATGTTGTGAAGAATAGAGCCAAACTGACGATTAACCCATTTGTGGTTTTGATCCACCTTCTGGTGAAGACTGAGGAGAAGCTCATGGCCAGTCATCACTCTTGGAGCTGTGGCTTGAGGATTTGGCTTTGAAGCATTGGCGGCAGAGTCATGAGTGGCAGAGTCATCATTGGTGGAATAAGATGCAGCTTTGCGAAACTGACCATCCAATGGACGAATGCATTCATCAATAATAGCAGGTGCCTTGCCCTTTTCATCAGCTGAGGAATATGTCCGCTTGAGGACTTTAATTGGGGGCAAGTAGTTGAGGTGATTCTGAAAATCAGCCTTGTAGTTGAGTCAAGACCTTGTTCTGAGGAATCTCATAATCCGAGGATAAGGCTTCAACTCAAATGGAGAGAGTGCAACATTTGCCAGAGTTCTCATGAAGAAATCATGATAGTTGACAGGAATGCCGTGCATGATATTGAACAGCAGATTCTTCATGATGCCAACAACTTACTCATCAGTCGAGTCGTGGCCTTTGATAGGACTCAAAGTCTTCGTCAGAATGCGATACACAGTCCGAGGCACATAGAGCAATTCCTTCACGAGGAATTTGGTCCTTGGGGCTTGACCGGGCTTCAGCGGCTTCATTAGTACTTGCATATAATGAGCAGTAAGTTCAGGTTCATGGTACAGACAACGAGCGCCTTCAAGGGGAGGACTGATTGGTAGGGCATGAAGTAATTCAGAGGCCAGTGCTTTGTAGTGAGTATTTTCGGTCATCCAGTCCAAAACCGAAGAGTTCACATCGTCAGCATCTCCTGTGATGTGCAGTGTTTTATAGAACTAAAGAATTAGCTCTTCATTCCAATCAACAATGTCAGTGCAAAAGTTGAGCAGTCCTCCATCATGAAGCACACTGAGGACTGAGGTGAAGCAAGGAAGTGATTCCATGTCAACATGAGGAATATGCTCATGGTCGAAGACTTTGTCTTTGTTGAAAAGCAGTGAAGAATAGAAATTGGCTTGGCTGGCAGTCCAAAAACGCTTCCATCTAAGACGAGCAGAGTCATATGGGTTATAGTCGGTGAAGAATACATGCTCGCCGAAGAAGTCATCGGCCGTGAATTTCTGCTTCTTGGAGAAGGGATCCTTTGGCTTGGGCTGAGGAGTATTAGTCAGTTGCATCACCACCTCCGGAAGCGCAATCTCAGGATCCACAGGCTGAGGAATTTCAGGTTCTTCTTCAGTGGCAGCCTGGGTCTTCAATTATTCATTAACAATTTCTTCAGCGCTAGTGGCTGGAATCTCTTCATGGACAGACGGGGTGGCACGAGGTTCGTCAGATCCCATTTGAACTGTAGTCACTGGGGACTGAGGAATTTGTTGTAGAGGTGTGAACAGAGGAGAATTGGGGTGCTGACTTTCCCAAAAGTCATCATTCATCACTGGTGTAGTGCTTCCAATGTCCACATCTTCTTCTTCACTCATTTCCTCAACACCGGCCTCTTCAGCAGTGAACTGAGGCATGGGCGATGAGACTATTGGGGTTGAAGGGATTGCATCCGCTTTAGTTTCTTCATCCAACTGCTCTGAAGAAGCAGCAGAAGGAATATCTTCATCTGATCCACTTGGGATCACATATTCTTCATCAAAAGGAACAAGGTCCTTTGATGGCATGGATGAGACAGGAATAGCATCAATTGGATTTTCAAAAGAGCTAGTCAGTGGCTTCATCTTCTTCGGAGCTGAAGAATCTGATGAAGTTGATGCTTTCCTTTTCTTCACAGTTGCATGCTCTGCAGCCTTGGTCTTCTTCACATCTAATGCAGAGGAAGAATTGGAATTGGGGTAGGTGCAGGAGGAGCAGAGGGAATCTGTTCATTTTCTTCAGGCGCAACTGATGCAGTTGCCCTGGCATTTTTAGTTTCTTCAGGCACAGCCGTTGAAGCTTCAGCTGTCCTGAAAATTTCTTCAGGCGCAACACTAGTGGTTGCCCTGGCAATTTCTTCAGCGGCTGGAATGCAGTCATCAGCCCTGACAGTAGCAGTTTCATCAGCAGCCTAATTTTCATCAGCGGTGCTGGCATGATCTTCGGTAGGCTGAGCAGATGCCTCAGCCTGAGGAATTTCCTGTTGCGTTGGAGCTGCAACATTGGTAGTGAACTTCTCAGATAACTTCACAAATCTGACTTTGGCTCCAAGCCAGTCAGCATAGTAGTGATCAAATTCATCACTCAATTGCTTGATCTCTGCTTGCAGAGCAACGAGTTCTTCAGGGGAAAGCTTCAAGACATTTTGCTTCAGAAAGCGCTCTTTCTTGTATTGCGCTTTCTTCACTCTCCTTCCCTATTCATATTTCCATTTTTCTTCATCAATGAAGGCAATCAAGACATGACTTTGACCAGGAGTGAGGTTCATCTCCAGCAAAGGTGTGTTGGGATCCTTGTGCCATAGGTCGATGAAGTCTAGGATCAGCTTGGGATCCAGCATTAATGGCACATTGCTGCCTTTGGCTCTAGCGGCCCTGTGTTGCCTGTCTCTGATGATTTCCGCAAGTTCTTCATCATCAGCTTCATCGTCTTCTGACGGGACTTGAAAGGTGACCTGCTTCTTGTGAGGACTTGGTCGGGAACCTCGTCCAGCAGTGGCCTTTGTCTTCAGCAGTGTGGGGCCTGTAGAGGAATTTGGAGGAGCTGAAGAACTTCCAGAGGCTCCTGAGGCAATAGAGATGCATGTCGTCCTTTGGCACGTGGCGAGATGCACAGGTACTGAGGATTTTGACGGAGGAGCTGAGGACTTTAGAGGGTGTCGGGGGGATGAACCCCAGGCAGGCAACTGAACCCGGATCCTTTTAAAAACCAACGGGGCCAGCACCGCCCCTCGATCCGTCTCGCCCTTGGCCGGGTCGCTCGACCCGGCCAGGCCTCGCGACCTGGCGGGATCAGCAACCCGGTCGGACTCCTCGACTCGGCCCCAACAACCAAGCTCAAGACTTCTCCAGCAAGCCAGCACCGCCCCTGGCGTGTTCTCCAAACCCGGCCAAGGGTCAGTGCCCGTCCCATCCCGGCCGTATGATGGGACGAATCTCCACCAACTGATGACCAAAGCCACATGCCCCGCCCATGCCTCTGGTCGGCCGGACGAGGCAACAGTGCCCCCACCTACCCGCTGACCAGGGCTGGCGTGGCAGCAGTGACCTGATGGAGCACCACTGTGGATCGACTCGACTCGGCCACGCCCTGACGACCGACAAGACGGCGCATAGTACCCCCAGGCGCATGGGGCCTGCGCCCAGAGAACCCGACGAGGCCTGGTACCCGGTGGGTCCCAGCGCCGGGTTCCCTAGACACTGACGAACCGGCCCTACGGCCTTGTAACATTACCATTGTATCCCTGGGGGTTGACCTATAAAACCCCCCAGGAGCCCTCATGCATACGGGAAACTCCTTAGCTTGCTCATTCACACAGGCAACACCACACACACCTAGCAAGCAACACCCGAGGAGAGGGAGCAGCCTAAGCCTTGGCCCGACCTCCTTCTTCCTCCATACACCTCTAGGAGCAACTCTATACTGTTACGTACAAACCACACTCGGCAGGACTAGGGGTGTTATCTCTCCGGAGACCCCCGAACCCGGGTATGTCTTGCGTCCCGCGCTCGCTCATGCCGACCTCGCCTCTGGAGCCCGCCAGTGCCCTCGAGCCTCCTCCTATCTTTAGCCATCCCATGGCATCTGCCGTGCGCCCACCACGACAGTTTGCGCCCACCGTGGGGCAGCTCGAGGTCTTGGCCTAGAGCATGCTTCAGACGGGGATTCTCTCCGACTCCGACGAGCCCGTCGCACTGGCGAACGACGTCATCGACGCTCGCCGCCTCCTTCGGTACGCTGCGCATCTCCGACGCGCCTATGGACGACGAGTACCCCCGCGAGGTACTTAGCTTTTCTGATTCCCCGCTCTCCATCAACGACGGTGCTCCTGCCGGAGCAATGGACCTCTGCGTGGAGGTTTTCGTCACCGACACCGGCGCCTATTCTTCGTCGAGCGCGGCGAGGAAGGCAGCCGAGGCTAAGGCCGCGGCAGAATGGGCCAGCCCGTCCAACCCGCTGCGCGCCACGATGCAGAGCCTCTGCGTCCCCATCGGCATCGGCGTCGATGCCTCCAACATCGCCGAGGCCCGGACTCGCCTCGACGAGGACTGCCAGCGCCTGTTGGACCTCACCGAGACGCTCGCTGCCACGCAGCGCCGCCTCGACTCCGCCCAGCTAGAGCGCGATGCCGCCTTTGGTTTCACGCCTGCCGCGCCTGAGCCCAGCCGGGTCATCGACGTGCGAGCCCGGGGTGGCGTGATCGGGCGTGCCTTCGGCGCCCTCCCTCCCGTCTACGAGACTCCCATGAAGAACATGCGCGCTGCCCAGGCAGTCGCGGTTGGCCTGGATCAGATCGCGGGAGAGGAGCTGTAGGATCTCCTCAAGAGGGTGAATACCTCCTCGTCGCAGCCAACGCGCAGTAGGACCGCCTCAACCAGCTCGCCAAGCCGGCCGGATCCAGCTCCGTCCGAATCACCGGGCCCGGCGAGAACCAGCATACGGCGTCTTCACCACCCGGCGGGGCGCACTCCGGCCGCACCCGGACCCGACTCTACATCGCCCCGACGGCTGCTGGCGGCTTGGCGGACGAGCTGGCCTCGGAGGTCCGGCGCCGTCTCGATCCCCTGCTCCAACCCGGCCGACGTCCGGCTGCGGGCGACCCGGCCCCCCGCGGTGCAGTCACGGACCGACGGGGCCCGTGCGCCATCGACGACACAGACGCTCGCCACCGCCTCGACCGACTCGCCCTCTCCCAGGAGCTGGAGGAGACCGGCCCCGCCGGACCGGCGTGCTTCGGGCCACGCATCCGGGGTGAGCCCTTCACCAAAGGGTTCACGCTCCCCCGCGACACCCCCAAGTATAACGGGACCATGAAGCCGGAGGACTGGCTCACCGACTACACCACCGCCATCGGCATCCCCGGTAGTAACCACCGCCTCACCATACGTTACGCGCCTCTCATGCTCCAGGGGTTGGCCCGCACCTGGTTGAACAGCTTGCCGGCCGGCAGCATCAACGCGTGGGTCGACTCCGAGCAGGCCTTTGTGCACAACTTCACCGGCACCTACAAGCGACTCGGCCGCCCCAGTCAGCTTGCCATGTGCGTGCAGGGGCCGGCCGAAACCGGCCACGAGTACCTCGCCCGCTGGACCGAGCTCCGGAACAGCTGCGAGGGTGTCCACGAAGTCCAAGCCATCCAGTACTTCATCAACGGGTGCCGAGGCAGCACCCTCCTCAAGCACAAGCTCTTGCGCTCTGAGCCGGCCACCATGGCCGCGCTCATGGTGACGGCGCACAAATATGCCAACGCCGACTCCGCCATGAAGATCCTGGTGGCACTGGATGAAGCCGGCAAGGCCAAGCCGGTGCCGCCTCCGAGGCCGGCCGGCGAGGGAAGCCGGCAGCAGCACAACCAGCAGAACAACAAGCGCAAGGCCGATCAACCGGCTCAGCGCTACGACAACCGTCTCGTCGCGGCCGCCGGGCAGGCACCCACGGCTGAGCCGGCCGCCAAGCGTCGGAACACCGGCAAGATGGCATGGCAGCCCGGCATGAGCTTCGAGGAGATGCTCGACGCTCCCTGCAAGCACCACAGCGGCACGAGGCCGTCCACGCACATGCTCCGACAGTGCGCCATCACCAAGCGCATCGCCAGGGGCGACATCCCACCGCCTCCGGCTTCGGCTCCGGGAGCTGGGCAGCCGCCTCCGCCTCCGCCGCTGCCTCCAGCCGGCGGCGCGATGCGCGACGACCCCTACCCGGCCCAGAATGCGACCTACGTCATCTTCACCAGCCTCGGCGATGACAAGCGCAGCGAGCGCCTCCTCCGGCAGGAGGTGAACACCATTGTCCCGGCCAAGACGGAGTACATGCATTGGTCAGAGCGCCCGGTCAGCTGGACCCGGGAGGACCACCCGGCCGTCATGCCGAACCCTGGTGGTTACGCCCTCGTCGTCGACCCCACCATCGTCTCACCCCAGCGCACGTGCAAATTCTCCCGGGTTCTCGTCGACGGCGGCAGCAGCATCAACATCCTCTACCGCGACACCATGACCAAGCTCGGCCTCGAGGCCAAGGACCTGGAGCCGACCCGGACGGTCTTCCACGGCATCGTTCCCGGCCTCTCCTGCTCTTCGATCGGCCGGATCCGCCTCGACGTCCTGTTCGGCGACAGCAGCCACTTCCGACGCGAGCCGATCTGGTTCGAGGTGGTGGACTTGTCCAGCGCGTACCACGCACTGCTGGGCCGGCCCGCGCTCGCCAAGTTCATGGCAGTCCCCCACTACGCCTACCTGAAGATGAAGCTGCCGGGTCCGAAGGGCCTCATCACCGTCACCGGCGACTACCGCAAGTCCCTGGACTGCGCCCGAGACGGCGCCAAGCTGGCCGAGTCGCTGGTCGTAGCCGAGGAGCGGCGCCAGCTCGACCGGATCGTCGCCCTGGCCCAAGAAGCATCGGCCGCCAAGATCCCGGCCGAGGAGCAGGCCGACGACGCCGCGTTCAAGCCCTCCAAGGAGACCAAGAAGGTGAAGCTGAACCCGGAGGACCCCAGCAGCAGCAAGTACGTTGTCATGGGCACCCGCCTCGACAGCAAATAGGAAGGCGAGCTCGTCGACTTCCTCCGTGAGAATCGGGATATCTTTGCATGGACCCCCAAGGACATTCCGGGTATCCCGAGGAAGTACACCGAGCACAAACTCCACGTCCGCAAGGACGCCAAGCCTGTCTGCCAACCCCTACGACGTTTTTCCGAAGAAAAGAGAAGGACCATCGGAGAAGAGGTCGCCAAGCTCTTGGCGGCCGGCTTCATCATGGAAGTGTTTCACCCCGAGTGGCTGGCCAACCCAGTCCTCGTCCTGAAGAAGAACAACGCATGTGCATCAACTACACCAGCCTGAACAAGGCCTGCCCCAAAACCCGTCCGCCCTCCCGCGTATCGACCAAGTCATCGACTCCACCGTCGGGTGCGAGCTCCTGTCCTTCATGGATGCTTACTCCGGCTATCATCAGATCAAGCTGGACCCGGCCGACGCCTTGAAGACGTCCTTCATCACGCCCTTCGGGGCGTATTGCTACATCACCATGTCGTTCGGCTTAAAGAACGTTGGCGCCACTTTCCAACGCTGCATGCAGAAATGCTTGCTGCCGCAACTCGGCCGCAACATCCACGTCTACGTGGACGATGTCGTGGTGAAGACCAAGCAGCACCTCACACTCCTCGACGATTTGAAGGAAACCTTCACCAACCTACGCGAGTACAAGGTCAAGCTCAACCCGGAGAAATTCGTTTTCAGCGTCCCGGCCGGAAAGCTACTCGGCTTCCTCGTCTCAGAGCACGGCATTGATGCAAACCCGGAGAAGATCAGGGCCATCGAGCGCATGCGCAAGCCGGCTCGGCTGCGCGATGTCTAGAAGTTCACCAGCTGCTTGGCCTCGGTCAGCCGGTTTTTCAGCCAGCTGGGCGAGAGGGCCTTGCCCCTGTATCAGCTGATGAAGAAGACGATGCCGTTTGAGTGGAACGACCAGGCGGACGTAGCTTTCCGGGATCTCAAGCACATGCTCTCCACCGCACCAGTCCTGGCCGCACCGGCCGAGAAGGAGCCGCTGTTGCTCTATATCACCGCGGCCTCGCGGACGGTCAGCATGGTGATGGTGGTCGAGTGACCAGAGAAGGACAAGGTCCAAGCCGTCCAGCGTCCCGTCTACTACCTGACCGAGGTGCTCTCCGCCTCGAAGCAGAACTACCCGCACTACCAGAAAATGTGTTACGGCGTGTACTTCACCGCCAAAAAGCTGAAGCGGTACTTCCAAGAGCATGTCATCACCGTGGTCAGCACGGCTCCTCTTGGCGAGATCATCGGGTGCCGGGATGCCTCTGGCCGGATCGCCAAGTGGGCGCTCGAGCTAGCCGGTCACACCATCATCTATGAGCCCCGCACCACGATCAAGTCTCAGGCCCTGGCCGACTTCCTCATGGACTGGACCGAGACCCAGTACCTGCCGCCGCCGCCAGACTCGACGCACTGGAGCATGCACTTCGATGGCTCGAAGATGCGACTCGGCCTGGGGGCCGGCATCGTGCTGTCCTCCCCCAAGGGCGACCAGCTCAAATACGCGCTGCAGATCCACTTCGCCGCCTCCAACGACGTCGCCGAGTACGAAGCCCTTGTGCATGGCCTACGGCTTGCCAAGGAACTCGGCATCCGGCGCATCCTATGTTACAGCGATTCGGACCTGGTGGTGCAGCAGAGCTCCGACGAGTGGGACGCCCACGACTCCAACATGGCGAGCTACCGCTTCCTCGTTCAGAAGCTGTCCGGATTCTTCGCGGGCTATGAGTTCCTCCACGTCCCGCGTGCAGAGAACGAAGCGGGCGACACACTTGTCCCGGCAGTCCGTCCCGTCCAGCGTCTCCCTCGAGCATCTGCACAAGCCGTCCATCAAGCCATCCCCGGACTCTGAGTCCATCCACGTCCCAACCGACCCGGCCCCGCCTCAACCCAACCCGTGGACTGTTCCAATCGACCCGGCCGCGCCTCAACCCGGCCCGGGGACTGCTCTGACCGACCCGGCCGTGCCTCAACCCGGCCCGGGGACTGCTCCGATCGACCCAGCCGCATCTCGACCCGGCCCGGGGACTGCTCCAGCCAGCCTGACCACACCTCAACCCGGCCCTGGGGCCGCTGAACCCAGCTCGGGGGCTACCACCCCGGAACCCGTCGCGATGGCCGTCCTTGTCGGGGTCGCAGCACCATCCTGGGCCCTGCCCATCTCAGAGTTCTTGGAAAACGGGGTCCTTCCCATGGACGAGACTGAAGCCCGGCAAGTGCAGCTCCGGGCGTCCGCCTACAGCATCATCAACAACAAGCTCGTCAAACGCAGCTCTACCGGCGTGTTCCAACGCTGTGTCGAGCAAGACAAGGGCATCGAGAACTTCCTCGACATACACCAGGGCGAGTGCGGGCACCATGCCGCCTCGCGGTCCCTGGTGGCCAAGGCTTTCCGCAATGGTTTCTACTGGCCCACGGCCCTCGAAGACACAGAGTCACTCGTCCTTAAGTGTGAAGGATGCCAACGCTTCAGCAAGAGCAGTCACCAGCCGGCGACGGCACTCCGGACCATCCCGATCGCCTCGCCCTTCGCGGTCTGAGGACTTGACATGGTGGTGCCTTTCAAGACCGCTCGAGGCGGCATGACGCATCTGCTGGTGGCAGTGGACAAGTTCACCAAGTGGATCGAGGCAAGGCCAATCAAGAAGCTGGACGGCCCGACAGCCGTCCGATTTATCAAGGACATCGTGGTGCGCTACGGCATGCCAAACAACATCATCACAGACAACGGCACCAACTTCGCCAAGGGCGCGCTCGCGCAGTACTGCTCGTCTCCGGCATCCGCCTCGACCTGGCTTCCGTGGCACACCCACAGTCCAACGGCCAGGTCGAGCGAGCCAACGGTCTCATCCTGTCTGGTATCAAGCCGCGACTTGTCGAGCCACTTGTCCGTTCACCCGGCAGCTGGCTCGACGAGTCGCCGGCCGTCCTCTGGAGTCTCCGCACCATGCCAAACAGGTCGCCCGGGTTCACCCCGTTCTTCCTCGTCTACGGAGCAGAAGCCGTCATCCCAACCGACGTCGAGTTCGACTCGCCACGCGTCACGATGTACACAGAAGCCGAAGCAAAAGAAGCCCGCGAAGACGGCGTCGACCTGCTCGAAGAGGCACGTCTCCTAGCGCTCAGTCGCTCAGCCATCTACCAGCAAGTCCTGAGGCATTACCACAGCAAGAAGATCAAGCCCCTCGCTTTCCGAGAGGGAGACCTCGTCCTCTGACTCGTCCAAGAGCAGACTGGCCAACACAAGTTGTCCTCCCCATGGGAGGGCCCCTTCATCATCAGCAAGGCCTTATGCGACCGCAAAGAGTACTACCTCATCAACGCCCGCAAGTCAAACAAGCGCAAGAGGGATACCATTGGCGAAGAAACAACCCGTCCATGGAACGTGGAGCTCCTCCATCCGTTTTACAGTTAGCCGAGTGCACGTATGTATTGCTGCCTTTTGTAACTGTCTAAAACTATGGGGTCCCCGAACGGCGCTCGGGGGCCGCCACTTCTGCGACCAAGCTATTGTGTCTCCTACATTTGTGCACCGCTTTACTATTAAGCCAAACCCGGCCACCGGGTCGACTCGCTCAAACCCGGGTGCTGGCCGGCTTGGCCATCCGTCATTTTCCTTAAGCAGTTCTAAAACGTGCTGGGTCGCCATAAACCTCTCGCTTCGCCCTAAGCCACAGATCTGGCTCCGGCTGTCGGTTGTCGGCTGGCAAGCACATGAGTCCAATGCACCAGCGCGCCACGAGCGCTAAGTCAAAAACCGTTGGGTCGCCCAACCCGGTCCTGCCACTATAAATTGTTGCACGACCTGCTGCTCGCCAACCCGGCCCTGCCGGATTGCCGCCAGCCGGCCCAGTGGGTGTTTCGCTCGCGCTCAACGTTTTGAAAGACTAAGTATTGAACGCTCCTCTCAAAGGTCGAGCCCCTTGTCACGGCCAAAGCCCGGGCTGTCATACTCGCGGGGGGGAGCCCAAAGGGGGAGAGTTACAGGAAAACGGCTCTAAAAATGAAAAGCAAAGGCGTCGGCACCCACGAAGTTTCTACATACCGCCGGATCACTCGACTCGGTCTCACCATTTCAAGTTACCGCATGACCGGCTGCTCGCCAACCCGGCCCTGCCGGATTGCCGCCAGCCGGCCCAGTGGGTGTTTCGCTCACGCTCAACGTTTCGAAAGCCTAAGTACTGAACGCTCCTCTCAAAGGTCGAACCCCTTGTCACGGCCAGAGCCTTGGCCGTCATAAATTTAAAACAGGCCCAGGGCCAGAGTTCATTACACCCAGACAACCCCCAGTGGGTGGGTGGACCTGCTACCTAACAGAAATATGTGATAAGTTAAAAATTCAGGCGTCTCCATCGCCGGATCGCACAGCTCCCGGGTCTGCTGAGGTGCCGGTATCCTCCTCCCCGGCGTCCGCATCGCGGTAGAAGCCCGTCTCCTCAGAACTGCCCTCCGGGTCGTCCAGAAGCAGGCCGTAGTCGTCAGCAGTCCCGACTCCGCTGTCTTTCGCCCGCTCCGGTCAGAACTCGTCGTGGAAGGCGAACCCGGCGATATAGCTGGCCCGAGCAGCAATCTGGCCAGCTTCCGCCTACAGCTGGCTCTCCGAGCCGGCTCGCTGGCCCATCAGCGCGTCCAGCGACAACTCTGGATGCCAAGACATCGCGAACCGGAGCGCCATCTCGGTGCCAGCACGGGCGGCGGAGACTCGCCAGTCATGGAGCCGCTCCAGACCCGCCTCCAGCCAGCGCGCCAGCCGCGTGAAGCTACTCGGCGCAACGGAACCCGGCCAAAGGGCCGACGTCATCGCCGCGCCGACCTCAGAAAGCCGCCCCATCTGTTCGCTCAGAACTCACAGATGGGCCTCGGCAGATGCGACGATCTCCGGGAAGGTCCAGGCCACCCACGGGTCCGTCCTAGAGCCGACGATCCCTTGCGGGTTGCGCTGAAAGCGGACCGCCTCCTCTGCCAGCTGGCGCGTCTCCGGGAAGGCCCCTGCCAAGAAGAAAAGCTAGTCAGAAGAAAGTTACTAAGGAAGAAGAGCCAGAGTGCCAACTCGGCAACGACAAAATTCAAGAAAAGCACTTACTAGAGAAGGACTCTTCCAGGTGCTGCGTTTCAAGCAACGTACCACGCCGCTCCTGGGAAATAGTGCGGCCACGCTCCTCCAGCGCCTTCTCCAGGTCGGCGACCTTAGCATGGGCCGCCTTCAGCTCGGCGTCCTTGTCCTCGGCCGCCTTCACAGCCTCTTCACGGAGCCGGGTCTCCTCCGCCGTGGCCACTAGCGCCTTCAGGCGCTCCACCTCGGTCTGGAGTTGCCCCTTGTCGTCGGCCAGCTTGCCGCGCTGGTCCGCCTCGGCAAGGGCCCGCTGCGCCTCCACGACATTGGCGGCCTCCGCCTTAAGACGCGCCACCTCGGCCTCGAGGCGGCTCTTGTCGCCCGCCAGCTGATCCTGCAGCCGGCTGGCTTCGTCGAGCGCCTGCCGGGCTCCCGTCGCCTCCGCCTTTGCCTTCTCCACCTCGGCCCCGAGCAGGCCGACGTCTGCGACAAGCCGGTCATAATGAAAACCGGACCGGATCAGCCGAGTCCTCCAAGACAGCACCTCGGCTGCAGAAGAAAAACTCAGCAATAAAGTACTGTTTTTAGATTCGCTGGCGTGCATGTCTTCGCCTTATCCCGTTTCCAGGCACCGGCGATGTCTTACTGGCTCCCACAATGATAAGCCACCCGTTGGAATATGTCGCACCTACCACCCGACAATACCTTTTGATCGAAGTCAATACCATTTTCATCAGTGCATAGATGGCCATTGGTGGGCATATGGATTTTGACGCCATTGCAATCTTGCATGCCAAATTTCCTCAGTACATCCTTGAGGTATTTCTCCTGAGATATGAATATGCCATTGCGCTGTTGATGAATTTGAAGACCTAAGAAGAATTTCAATTCTCCCATCATAGACATTTGATATTCTTCACTCATCATATAGGAAAATTCATCACTGTAATGTTGGTCAGTACAGCCAAATATGATATCATCAACATATATTTGGCACATAAACAATTCACCATCATAAGATTTAGTGAAAAGAGTAGGGTCAAGTGAACCGGGTTTGAAGCCTTTCTTCATGAGGAATTCCTTCAAAGTATCATACCACGCCCAAGGGGCCTGCTTGAGGCCATAGAGGGCCTTATTGAGTCTGAAGACTTTGTCGGGATGCTTTAGATCTTCAAAACCTGGGGGTTGAGCAACATATAGTTCTTCCTCAAGCTTACCATTGAGGAATGCACTTTTCACATTCATTTGATATAAAGTGGTATCATGATGGTTAGCATAAGCAAGTAATATGCGAATAGCCTCAAGTCTAGCAACAGGTGCAAAAGTATCATCGAAATCAATTCCTTCAACCTGTGTGTAGCCTTGAGCTACAAGTCGTGCCTTATTCCTCACCACAAGGCCATTTTCATCTTGCTTGTTGCGGTAGATCCACTTTGTGCCAATGATATTGTGCTAGCTAGGATCTGGATGTTTGACCAGTTCCCAGACGTTGTTGAGCTCGAATTGATGTAATTCCTCTTGCATAGCTTGAATCCACTCAGGCTCCAGAAATGCTTCATCTACCTTAGTGGGCTCTGTGATAGAGACAAAAGCAAAGTGCCCACAAAAGTTAGACAAATGTGAAGCTTTTGAGCGTGTGAGAGGACCTGGAATGTTAATGTCGCTGATGATTTTCTCAATCTGCACTTCGTTTGCAACACGAGGATGAGCGGGTTGTCGTCAAGGAATTTGATCAGCATTTTCTTCAGCACTATTTTCTTCGGGTGCATCAGTATGACGTTCTTCACGTTCTGGAATGATTTCTTTGACAGATTATTTGGTAGGAATGACATCCTCAGTAGCCTTGAACTTGATAGTTTCCTCAGGTGACTGTTCATCTAACACAGAAGGTAGGTGCTCTCATTGTGAGCCATTAGTTTCATCAAACCACACATCTACAGTTTCAACAACCTTGTGGTGAACGGTGTTGAAGACTCTGTAGGTGAGCGAGTCCTTTCCGTAACCAAGAATAAAACATTCATGTGCTTTCGGTGCAAATTTAGAACTGTGATGAGGATCTCTAATCCAACATTTAGCACCGAAGAATTTGAAATAACTCACATTGGGTTTCTTGTCAGTGAGGAGTTCATATGCAGTCTTCTTGAAGAATTTGTGAAGATATACCCTATTGATGATGTGGCACACAGTATCAATTGCCTCAATCCAGAAATGACGAGGCATCTTGTATTCATCAAGCATAGTGCGAGCCATCTCAATAGGAGTCCTGTTCTTGCGCTCCACGACGCCATTCTGCTGAGGAGTATAAGGAGCAGATAACTCATGAGTAATACCAAGTTCATCAAGATAGTCATCCAGACCAGAATTCTTGAACTCGGTTCCATTGTTACTTCTGATGTGCTTGATCTTCACACCAAAGTTGGTTGAAGCCCTCGATGAAAATTGTTTGAAGACTTCCTACGCCTCATGTTTGTAAGTGACAATATCCACCCATGTGTAACGAGAGTAATCGTCAACAATAACAAAGCCATATAGAGATGCATCATTTGCAACTACTGAATAATGATTTGGACCAAAGAGATCCATGTGAAGCAATTCAAATGGTTGAGTAGTAGTCATGATAGTCTTTGCTGGATGCTTGGCCTTGGTCAATTTCCAGCTTCACAGGCTCCGCACAAGTGATCCTTGAGGAATTTGACATTCTCAATGCCAATGACATGCTTCTTCTTCACGAGCGTGTGCAAATTCCTCATGCCAGCATGACCAAGTCGTCGATGCCATAGCCAGCCTTCTGAAGCTTTTGCAAGTAGACATATAGCTGGTTGTGGTCCTGTAGAGAAATCAACAATATACAGATCTCCTCTCCTAAAGCCTTCGAAGACTTTGGAATTGTCAGCTTCCATGATCACAACACAACGATACTTGCCCAAGATGACAACCATATCAAGATCACAAAGCATTGAGACAGACATGAGGTTATATCCTAAGGACTCGACAAGCATGACTTTGTCCATCTGTCGATCCTTTGAGATCGCAACCTTACCTAGACACAATACCTGACTTTTGCCTTTGTCGGCGAAGATGATATGATTCAGATGCGATGGAGATAAGGGGACATCCGTCAATAGATTCTTGTCTCCAGTCATGTGATTTGTACATCCACTATCGAGAACCTGCGTGCCGCTTAGGCGGCCGTAGACGAGCTGAACGGGCTGGGGGCCGACGAGCTCCCCTACATGACTAGACGCATCCAGCAGCTGATCGACGCGGCCGCAGAGCGGCAGGAAGCCGGCGCTCGCGCTAAAAGTCCTCCCCCACGCCGAGAGCACGGCGCGAAATCCCGGACGCCGACTACAAGCGGCGCCCGCGCAAGAAAAGACAAGGAGCCGGCTGCTAGCCGCAGCCGGACTCGGCTCACCATTGAGCGCGACGCAGAAGGCCGCCCCCGAGCTGTGGAACGACAAGGCAATCCGCCTCCTCCCCCGCCTCGTGGGGAGATATATCCCACCCCGCCGCCTGTCATGCATCCGACTCTCGGCGACCGACTAGGCCACCGCGAAGGAGTCGGCGAGAATGACGCCCGCCATCGGATCGACCGCCTAGCGCGATCCCTGGCGATAGAAGAAGAAGATGATGTCGGCCCGCCTTGCTTTGGCCCCCGCCTCCGTGACGAGCCCTTCCCCAAAGGGTTCTCACTCTCAAGAGACACGCCAAAATACAATGGCTCCGTGAAGCCGGAAGACTGGTTGATCGACTACTCCGCCGCAGTCAGCATAGCAAACGGCAGCAGGCGCGTTGCCGTGAAGTACGTCCCGCTCATGCTTCAAGGAACGGCACGTACCTGGTTGAACAGCCTCAAACCCTACAGTGTCAACAGCTGGCTAGACTTCACGGAAGTCTTCATCCGCAACTTCACCAGCACATACAAGCGGCCTCCCAAGCCCCGCCAGCTTTCCTTGTGCGTCCAAGGGCCCAGCGAATCAACTCGCGACTACCTCACGCGTTGGGCCGAGCTCCGCAACTCCTGCGAAGGGGTGCATGAGGTTCAGGCCATAGAGTACTTCACCGCCGGGTGCCGAGAGGGCACCCTCCTCAAGCACCGACTCCTCTGCGACGAGCCGACTACCCTTGACTAGCTGCTTATCATAGCAGACAAGTACGCCACGGCCGACTCTTCAATGAAGACTGAGCTTCGAGTGGATGCCTCTGGAAAGGTGCTCGTTCCGGCTCCCAAGACGCCGGCCGGTGATTCCAATCGACGCCCGCACCCGAACGACCACAAGCGCAAGGCCCCTATGCCGCCTTCCAGCAGTCGGCAAGTAGCCACAGTCGAAGACGAACAACCTGAAGAGCGGCCTGTGCACAAGAAGAAGAAGGGCGGCAGGCCGGCTTGGCAGCCGGCTTTCTCCTACGAGCAAACCCTTGATGCCCACTGCAAGTTCCACAGCGGCGCGAAGCCGTCCAACCATACGACTCGGAAGTGTCATTGGCTCACGCGAATTTCCAAAGGCGAGGGACTGGTGCCGCCTCCACCTGCTGGCCAGCCGCCTCTAGCCCCTCAGCAGCCGGCTGCTCGACCAGCAGTCGGAGCCATTCAAGACGAGTTCCCGGATGAGCACGCCGCCTACGTGTCTTTACAAGCCAAACTGAAGACAGGCGCAGTCGGCGCCGACAGCACCAAGAAGTCAACGTGGTGGCCTCCAGCAACCCAGAGTTTATGCGTTGGTCTGATAAGCCTATCAGCTGGAGCCGGGCCGATCACCCAGAGGTGATGCCGTCTCCCTGCTCTTACGCGTTGGGATTGGACGCCACCCTCGCGACAGAAAGGCGAGCTGCCCGTTTCTCCCGAGTACTGATTGACGGAGGGAGCAGCATCAACATACTGTACCGTGACACCATGGAGAAGCTGAACATCAAGACGAAGCAACTCATGCCAAGCCGGACTGTGTTCCATGGCATCGTACCCGGCCTGTCCTGCTCACCAATCGGCAAGATCAAGATAGATGTTCTCTTCGGAGACAAGGATCACTTACGCCGAGAAGTAGTCTGGTTTGAAGTGGTGGATCTAGAGAGCCCTTACCACGCGTTGCTTGGCCGACCTGCCTTGGCCAAGTTCATGGCTGTGCCCCACTACGCCTACCTCAAGATGAAGATGCCGAGTTCAAAGGTGATCATCACCATAGCCGGAGACTACAAGAAATCCTCCGAGTGTGCTGCAGCCAGCAGCCAGCTGGCCGAGTCCCTCGTGATTGCCGAAGAAAAGAAGATGCTGGACCGAGTCGTGGCCATGGCTGGCAAGCAGCCGGCCCTGTCCCCTGACCCCAAGGAATATGATGCTCAAGGCTCCTTCCATCCGGCCAAGGAAACAAAGAAGATACCTCTGGACCCGAAGAACCCGGAGAGGTTTGCTGTCATTGGTGCAAACCTCGACAGCAAATAGGAAGGTGAGCTCGTCGATTTCCTCCGCGAGAATCGGGACATCTTTGCATGGTCCCCAAAGGACATGCTTGGTGTTCCGAAGGATTTCACTGAGCACAAGTTACACGTCCGAGCAGACGCAAAACCAGTCAAGCAACCCCTCCGCCGACTGTCGGAGGAAAAGAGAAGGATTGTAGGAGAAGAGATAGCCCGGCTTCTGGCAGCCGGCTTCATTATGGAGGTGTTTTTTCCAGAATGGCTTGCCAACCCGGTCCTGGTGTTGAAGAAAAACAATAAATGGCGCATGTGTATACATTACAACAGCCTCAACAAAGCCTGCCCCAAAGATCCGTTTGCCTTACCTCGAATCGATCAAGTGATAGACTCCACAGCCGGATGCGAGCTGTTCAGTTTCTTGGATGCTTACTCAGGCTACCATCAGATCAAGTTGGATCCAGCCGACCGCCTGAAGACCGCCTTCATCACACCATTCGGAGCTTTCTGCTACCTAACTATGACATTCGGCTTGAGAAATGCCGGTGCCACTTTTCAGCGTTGCATGCAGAAATGCCTCCACAAGCAACTCGGCAGAAATGCCCACGTCTATGTAGACGATATTGTGGTGAAGACGGAGAAGTGCGGCACCCTGCTGGAAGACCTCAGAGAAACATTTGCCAACTTGCGCCGGTTTCAAATCAAGCTCAACCCCGAGAAATGCGTGTTCGGAGTACCAGCCGGCTAGCTTCTAGGCTTTTTGGTCTCCGAACGTGGCATCGAGTGCAATCGAGTGAAGATCAAGGCCATAGAGAGAATGGAGATTCCTACCAAGCTGCGAGACGTCCAGAAGTTTACCGGGTGCCTGGCCTCCCTAAACCGCTTCATCATCCGGCTAGGAGAGAAGGCTCTCCCCCTGTACCGACTCATGAAGAAGTCCACCCACTTCGAGTGGAACGACCAAGCAGACCAAGCTTTCCACGAGTTGAAGAAGATGCTGACCACGCCACCTGTCTTGGTGGCGCCGACTGAGAAAGAGCCCATGCTCCTTTACATTGCCGCGACTAGCCGAGTGCTCAGCACAGTGATTGTGGTCCAACGCCCAGAAGAAGGCCGGGCTCAGTTAGTCCAGAGGCCGGTGTATTATTTGAGCGAAGTACTGTCCACCTCAAAGCAAAACTACCCGCATTACCAGAAGATGTGCTATGGAGTATACTTTGCTGCCCAGAAGCTGAAGCCCTACTTTCAAGAGCATCCCATCATGGTCGTATGTACTGCCCCGCTCGCCGAGATCATAGGCAGCCGGGATGCATCCGGCCGGGTGGCCAAGTGGGTCATTGCGCTGGATCCTTACATGATCTTCTACCAGCCTCGCACCGCCATCAAGTCCCAAGCATTAGCCGACTTCATTGTCGACTGGGCCGAGACCCAGTACCTACCGCCGGCTCCCGACTCTACTCATTGGCGGATGCACTTTGATGGATCCAAGATGCGCACCGGCTTGGGAGCCGGCATCGTCCTCACCTCTCCCAAGGGCGACAAACTCAGATACACACTGCAAATTCATTTTGCCGCCTCCAACAATGTGGCCGAGTATGAGGCGGTCATACACGGGCTCCGGCTAGCCAAAGAACTCGGCATCCGCCGGATCCTGTGCTATGGGGACTCGGATCTGGTAGTCCAACAATCATCCAGTGACTGGGATGCCAAGGACGCAAACATGGCGAGCTACCGATTCCTCGTTCAGCAAATCAGCAGATACTTTGAAGGATGCGAGTTCCTCCACGTACCACGGGCCGACAACGAGCAAGCAGATGCCCTGGCACGGATCGGCTCACCCGACAAGCTATACCAACCGGCGTCTCCCTCCAACGACTCATCAAACCGTCTGTCAAGCCGTCTCCAGAATCAGACTCCATCTTCGTACCGCCTGCCCCTGATGCAGTCGAATCCGACTTGGGGAACCCAGCAGGCGGCTAGGGGACTTTGACAGGCGGCCCGGGGACTGCCGTAGTCGCACCTAGCTCGGGGACTCCAGAACCGGGCCCGGGGACTGCAGCAGTCGGCCCCGGGACTGCAACGACACAACAGGCGGTGGCCGACTCCAATTCTTCACCACCCAACCCACCCACCCAGGTCGCAGTAGCCGTATTGGCGATAGAAGAAGTCACGGCTCCATCATGGGCCCAACCCATCCTCAAATTCCTGGTAAACAAAGAGCTGCCGACTGACGAGATCTCGGCAAGACAAGTTCAACGCCGAGCCGGAACATACACAATAATAAACAGAGAACTCGTTAAGCGCAGCGTCACTGGAATCTTCCAGCGCTGCGTCGAGCTAGAGAAGGGCATAGCAATCCTCAAAGACATCCACCAAGGCGAGTGCGGCCACCACGCGGCCTCAAGATCACTTGTCGCCAAAGCTTTCCGCCATGGTTTCTTCTGGCCGACTGCTTTGGAAGACACCAAGGAATCAGTCAAATGCTGCAAAGGGTGCCAAGTCTTCAGCTCCAAGCAACACCTGCCGGCTTCTACACTCAAGACCATCCCCCTCCCTGGCCCTTTGCCGTCTGGGAGTTGCATATGGTGGGCCATTCAAGACGGCGCGCGGCGGCATGACTCATCTGCTTGTCGCCGTGGATAAATTCACCAAGTGGATTGAAGCGAAGCCAATCAAGAAGCTGAATGGGCCGACTGCCGTGACATTCATCGCAGATATCACCACCCGGTATGGCATACCACATAGCATCATCACTGACAATGGCGCGAATTTTGCCAAAGGAGCACTGGCACGTTTCTGCGCGACACAGGGCATCCGACTGGGCTTAGCGTTCGTTGCCCACCCGCAGTCAAGCGGCCAAGTCGAGCGAGCAAACGGCCTCATCCTCTCCGGCATCAAGTCCCGACTGGTCGTACCACTGGAGTGTTCGGCCGGCTGCTGGCTTGATGAGCTGCCGGCTGTCCTCTGGAGTCTGCGTACTACCTCGTACAAGTCAACCGGCTTCACCCCTTTCTTCCTTGTATATGGTGCCGAGGCTGTCATCCCAACTGACATCGAGTTTGACTCGCCTCGGGTCACCATGTACACGGAGGCGGAGGCCAAGGAAGCGCGAGAAGACGGCGTTGACCTGCTGGAAGAGGGCTGGCTGTTAGCACTCAGCCTGTCCGCCATCTACCAACAGGGTTTGCACCGTTACCACAACCGGAAGGTCAAGCCAAGATCCTTCCAAGAAAGCGATCCTGTGCTCCCGCTGATCCAGCGAACAGCCGGCCAGCACAAGCTCTCGGCCCCTTGGGAAGGCCCCTTCGTCATCAGCAAGGCCCTAGGCAACGACTCCGACTACCTGATCGACGCACAGAAGCCGAAGGCACGCAAGAGAGATGATTCCGGCAAGGAGTCGGAACGACCATGGAACGCCAATCTCCTCCGAAGATTTTACAGCTAAATGCAGTATGTTTGTATTAAGTACAAGACAACGGGCCCCCCGAGGAGCACTCGGGGACTACCCTCTTTTATCTATGTATGATGAGTGTCATACCTATGAATGTATTACTACATTTGTTTTCCTGACCGGCACCGGGTTCGATCAGTCGGCCCGGGGACTTGCCGCCTTGAGTTATACTAAAGTTCTACCTGCAGTGGGACAAGTAGAGTGCCGGCACCCAAGCCCTCTCTTGTTGAAAGTCACAGCTCGAAGAATCGACTGTCCGACTGGCAAGAGCCAAAGGCAGGAAAGGATGCCCACACGAAAAACGGCTAAGGACTAACGAACTTATATAACACAAGCCGGCCTCCCACCCCGCCAACCGGCTGTCAGAACAGCCAGCTGGCCGGCTTCCGATTCACCTTGCTACAATCTAAAAAAGCTAGAGTACTTGCCCTCCCAAACTGCCAAGCCCTTCCCCAGCCACAGACTGCAGAGCAGCTGTCCGGCTGGGAAGGCGGCGACCAAGGAGGGCGGCAAAGGAAACAGCCAAAGGATGAAAAGCAAATACAATCGGAAGCCAAGCACATGCATGATTATATTTAGACAAAAGGCCTTCGAAAGGCCGGCATTCAACATAGTTTGAATACACCCCCAGTGGGTGGAACTGCACAAATTTAACAGAATATTGTTCAAAGAGTAACAAAACAGGAAAGTAAAGGCGGCAGATCAGGCTAAAGGTGCAACAGGCGAGCCGGGCAGGTCAATGGAGGCGGCAGTGCCGGCTGGAGGAGTGGCCGGCTGGCGAGTCTCGGCTTGATCATCGCCAGCTGCAGGCGGCGCGCTCGCACGTGCCTCGTTGCTGGAGGCACGATCAAGTTGAGGCTGGCCGATCGCTCCACCGTCTGGCACGTCGTCTTCACCATCCTCTCCCTCCTCCTCTTCTCCCTCGTCGTTGGAGTCGATCTCCTCTGTCGAGTCCTCACCATTCCTCTGGCTGAGTAATGCCATCATCATCCACCTCAGGAGCAAAGGCGCTGGTGTCGGTGTAGTCGGCGATTGCCGAGGCACGCTGGATGATATCCGGCCGCACCGCCTCCAGCTCCTCGTCGGCCTCCTGCCGCCAGGTGGCCAGCTGGTCCAAGCTCAGCTCGGGATACCAAGCTTTGACGAACTCCAGCGCCTGCCTGGCGCCTGACCGAGCTGCAGAAGCCTTCCAGGCCTCGAAGCGGCCAACCGCTACCTCCAGCCAGTCGGCAGTCCGACTGGGGGTACGGGGAACCACCTCGCCGGGCCAGAGGGCGGCCAGCACTTGCGCCCCAACACACTGAAGATGGCAGAGCATGCGGTGAGCCGGCTGGAGGCGGGCTTGGATCGCCAGAAGCTGCTCGTCAAGCGACCGGCGAGCGTCCGACACGATCTCAGCACCAGCCTGCCTTTGCGCCTCGCAGTGAGCCTCGACGATTTGGTTGGCGGCAGTGGAGTAACCAGGGAAGTACTCTGCACAAGTAAGAAAGGAAGAGAAAAAACACAGTCAGAAAATGGACCAAATGGAAGGCGGCAAGCGAAGGAACGAAGAAGAAGGCAGCCTACCGTCAACCAAATCTTCGATCTGGCCGTAGCCGTTGATCAGTGATTGCCTTGCCTCAACCTAGCCTGCCGCCTCGGTCTCGTATTCGGCTTGGAGGGCGGCCTCGCTGTCCTGCGCTGCCTTATGGCTCTCCTCCTGGTCGGCCAGCCTCTTGGCCAAGCGGTCACGCTCCTGGGCCAAGGTGTTGCACTTGGCTTCCTTGGCGCGAAGGGCGGTCTGGGCCCCACCCAACTGCTCCCTCAGGTTGGCATTGGCCTCTGCAGATATGGCAAAGAAGAAAAAAAGCAATAAGAAAGAAGTCGCCAGGAAAGATCCGGCCCGACTGCTCAGTAGTCGGCCCGAATCTCGGGGACTACACCCAGTGGGTGCGCTGACGCGCCCCCACGTGAGACAAAAGATGAAGCACTCACTCTGGCTCTCAGTTAGATCAGCGGTCTTCTGAGTCAGCTCCCGAGCCTGGGAGTTGAAGGCAGTCGCACTTAGGTTATGGTAGTCCTGCAAGTCGTACAGAGAAGCGAATAAGAACAAGATAAGCAATCAAAGTCTACTAACAAGTTCCAAGCCACCTGCTCAGCAGCCGACTCGGAACTCGGGGACTACACCCAGTGGGTGCGCTGAAGCGCCCCCACGGAAGAAATCAAGATCAAGAAACAGAAAAGCGGGAAGACTCACCCGAATGGCCGGCCGTGTCGCGAGGAACTCTTGATTATACTGTTTCAGCACGGTGGCTTGGGATTGAAGCCGGTTCTGGACTTCTTGCGCCGCCACGTTCAACATGGCCGTCCCACCACCCGGCGTCCATCCCGGCGAGCTGGCGCTGGCCGCCTCCAGATCCTGGGCCGACGAGCCAGAGCTCACGGCCTTCTACGGGCCCGGCGACGAAGTCGCCTTCTCGGTGCGCTAGCGCGATGGCGACCGAACCACAAGGTCTATCCTTGCAGCCGGCTCGCCTCCACCTAGTTGCACGGGGGGCTCGCTAGGCCGGCTGCCTTGGTCCGCCCCAGTCGGCGATGGCGGTGCCGCCTCCCTCTCCGGGACGACAACGTCGCCCTCCTCCCTCTCCACCGCCAGCTGGTCGCCACTGGCTTCCTCCGGTGGGGGCACCGGGACCTCGGGCACCACAGCGCGAAGGGGGGCGACAAGCAGCGGAGGCTGGTTACGCAGGGCCTCTGCCGCCCTCTCTGCGGCTGCAGCCTCCGCCTGAGTCTTGGCTGCCGCGTCGGCTTGTGCCTCCGCCGACCTCTCTGTCGTCTCCTACGCCGCCATGGTAGCAGCCGCCCTCAGCTCCTCCGCCTTCCGCTCCTCTCACGCCTCCCGCGCGTTCCGCTTCGTCGCCGCCTGAAGCTCGGCACGGGGTCCACGCGGCGTGCGCTTCCAGATCCACCCGCCGCTCCAACCACGGAGGCGGCAGCGGTCCGCTCAAGAGAAAGCGGAGCCCTGTATTTTTTAAGTCAAGACAAGGACTCAGAAGAATATCAACGAAAAAGAAGAAGGAATACGTGAGAGAATTGGCACTTGCACCGAAACCACTTGCGGCTGTTTCACCACCTTGCGGAAGCGGGCAGCCTTCACGGCCGCCTCGTCCCGCCTGGTCGCCGCCGCCATGCTCTTGGGCTTCTTCGGCCGACTGCCGAATAGGCTCGGCATGGCCCGCTGCTTCCGTGCGCCGCCTCGGCCAGCCGGCGCGCCAGATGAGCCCGAGCCATGCTGATCGGACGCCGGCTGGCGGCGCGGGACGACCTCCACCTCATCATCATCCGGCCACTCGTCGAAGCTGGCTCCAAGCTCGGAGCCGCCTGCCTCGCCGCCTCCCCCCTTGATGTCGTCATCCAGAGCGGCCGCCCCCAAGTCGGGGTCGTCCGAGTCGTGCGCCGTCCGATCGGGGAGATATTGGCGCTCCACCCCCGCTGCCCCGACTGCCGGTCGAAGGAGGGGGCTCTGTCAAGACAAGCCAACTGGTCAGAGTTGGCCAAGAGAAACTCGGTGACAAAAGTAAAGAAGAGAAGAAAAAGAAAGTTTACCATAGGCGGCAGATTGGCACGGGAGTACGGCTCCTTGCCAAATCGCCACTCGTCGGCAAGCTTGCAATTCGCAAAGTAGTTCACCATGAGAGCTAGCTCCGCATGAGGCATCTCCTTGGTGCACATCCGACTCGGATCGAGTTGGCCGCTCATTTGACAAATCATATGAGGGAGGCCTTGGAGCAGGAGCACCCGGCGCGCCACGAAGGCGGCCAGCAGGTCGGGCCCTCCGACTGGATCATTACCCGAAGTCGCACGAGGGCAGCAGCTCCTGCCGGCGACAGTGTTCTGGCCCGATAGGACCATTGGGGCCGCCTCCCAGCCAGCAGGCCGGCTGCATAAGCCGGCAAGTTGACGAAGTCACCTTGCGGAGCGACGTTCTTCGCATAGAAGTAGGATTTTTGCCAGCGCTTCACCGACTGGATCAGCGTGATGGGAGGAAAGGGGTTGTCGGCTACCGGCCTCCGCATCGCGATGAAGGCGCCGCTCTGAGCCGGCACGCCCCTCATAGTGGTACCGAGCTTAGTCTGGAAGAATTCCCCCCAGAGCTCGAGGGTGGGAAGGACGCCGAGGAAGCCCTCGCACAAGGTGATGAAGGCGGACAGCAGCACCACCGTGTTTGGAGTGAGGTGGTGCGGCTGGAGCTGGTAGAATTCGAGGAAGGAGCGGAAGAAGCCGCTCGCAGGTAGGCCAAGGCCGCGCAGGAAGTGCGAGTGGAAGATCACCCGCTCGCCCTCCTCCGTCACCGGCGAGATCTCACGCACCGGCACAAGACGGACCCGCACATGCTCCTTGCCGGGCAACCGCCGCGTCTTGCGGAGGAAGTCGATGTGGTCCTCGTGGACGTTGGAGCCGTCCCAGTCTCCGTCGCGCGACATGAGGGCAAGAAGCTGAGGAAACAAGGCGCGGTGGCGGCGAAAGCACGGCCCCGCGGCGGCGAATCTGCGGGGTAGTGCAAAGACTGGAGGGACGGCACAGCAGCGAGGGGCTACAGCGATGATGAAGAAGAAGAAGGAGATGGCGGAGCGAGGGCGAGCGTGCGAGCGTCTGCTGCTCCACCTCCTCCCCCTATTTATAGCCTCGTGCGGCGAAGCTGAGGAGGCGAGGCGTGGGGGGACGTGGGTTTAACTGCGCCCACACCCCCACGTCCCGCGATTATTGCGCCCTAACGGCGTGCAGAAACTGCCGTTGGGAGGCGAATGGCCCGTTTTGGGCCACAGAAGATCCACACCCGGGCTGAGGCGTGGAAGTGGCGGGCCCCGGCCTGCGGCGGCGTCCCGTCATGCGCGTGGGCTGGCAGGCTCTCCCAGCCGGAGGGCGCCACGTGGTGCGCAGGTGGCAAGCGGCTGGCCGCAACCAGGCGCGCGCGCCAGCTGATTCCCGCCTTCAGATTTCGAGGCCTCACCAAGATGGGGCACCTGATCAAAGCCGGCTCCTAGCTGCTGGCTCCTCAAGATAGGAAGCTGATTAAGCTTCTCGTCCTCCTTTCAGCCGCGAAGCCCAACCAGCTTCGGGGACTACTGTCGGAGTAAATGACCACGGGTAGCCTAACTGACTCCCCTAGCTCTTCAAAAATTATCAGGCCGATCGAGCCTTCAAGCACCCAAAGCACGGGGCCGCCTTCCCCTGGCCGGCCATCTCACAGGCCGACTGCTGGAAGGCGGCCCGACCCTGAAACCTTCCTGAAGAGAGCCAAAAGAAGGCCGACTCCAAGAAGCCGGCCACAAGAAGGCCGACTATAAGTATCAGGCCACAAGAAGACCGACTCCCACCAAGCGGCCAAGATTGCACCCTCCAGGAGAGCACCCACATAACGGTGACAAGACCGGGCGTGGTTACAGTAAAGTCTGCCACCCCCGAATCCCGGAGCACACATGGCCACAGTGCGCCGTACGGGCCGGCCATCCCCCGTCCGGCGCGGCACTATAGCCATGTTGACCATGACGCCACCCACGACGGGTTGTCAGTATGGCCCGCGGGTGGCGGGCCCCTACAGCCAGAGAGACGCTCGAAGGCGGTCAAGCCCCCTTTTAGTCGGCCTGGGGTGTAGCCCGCTCCCAATAGCCGGCTACCTCACTCCCTCGAAGTATCTGCATCATTAAGAAGACAAGACGAGGTAAGGCTACAGTGAGAGTCCGCCGGACGGCGACACTGTAGCCATGCTTACCTCAGCAAAGCCCTCGTCATCAGGGGCGAGGCTACAGTAACCAGCAGCCGGCGGGACCCACCAGTCGGCGGGCCCCAACGGCTGGCGGAGAAGCCGGCGGATACAGACACTGACGGCCTGGACCCGCATCCAGCCGGATTACCATTGTACCCCTGGGGGGTAGGCCTATATAAACCCCCCAGGGCACCCATGCAAAGGGTTGATCTCTTATAATTTTAGACACCACGTAGAGAGAAGAGGAGAGTTAGCCTTGCCCTTCCTCCTCCTCTAGCAAATAGCTCAAGGAGCCACTTGGCATATGTCGCACCTAATACCCGACAATACCTTTTGATTGAAGTCAATACCATTTTCATCAGTGCATAGATGGCCATTGGTGGGCATATGTATTTTTACGCCATTGCAATCTTGCATGCTGAATTTCCTCAGTACATCCTTCAGGTATTTCTCCTGAGATATGAATATGCCATTGCGCTGTTGATGAATTTGAAGACCTAAGAAGAATTTCAATTCTCCCATCATAGACATTTGATATTCTTCACTCATCATATAGGCAAATTCATCACTGTAACGTTGGTCAGTATAGCCAAATATGATATCATCAACATATATTCGGCACACAGACAATTCACCATCATAAGATTTAGTGAAAAGAGTAGGGTCAAGTGAACCGGGTTTGAAGCTTTTCTTCATGAGGAATTCCTTCAAAGTATCATACCACGCCCGAGGGGCCTGCTTGAGGCCATAGAGGGCCTTATTGAGTCTGAAGCCTTTGTCGGGATGCTTTAGATCTTCAAAACCTGGGGGTTGAGCAACATATACTTCTTCCTCAAGCTTACCATTGAGGAATGCACTTTTCACATCCATTTGATATAAAGTGGTATCATGATGGTTAGCATAAGCAAGTAATATGCGAATAGCCTCAAGTCTTGCAACAGGTGCAAAAGTATCATCGAAATCAATTCCTTCAACCTGTGTGTAGCCTTGAGCTACAAGTCGTGCCTTATTCCTCACCACAAGGCCATTTCATCTTGCTTGTTGCGGTAGATCCACTTTGTGCCAATGATATTGTGCTTGCGAGGATCTGGACGTTTGACCAGTTCCCAGACGTTGTTGAGCTCGAATTGATGTAATTCCTCTTGCATAACTTGAATCCACTGAGGCTCCAGAAATGCTTCATCTACCTTAGTGGGCTCTGTGATAGAGACGAAAGCAAAGTGCCCACAGAAGTTAGACAAATGTGAAGCTTTTGAGCGCGTGAGAGGACCTGGAATGTTGATGTCGCTGATGATTTTCCCAATATGCACTTCGTTTGCAACACGAGGATGAGCGGGTTGTCGTCAAGGAATTTGATCAGCATTTTCTTCAGCACTATTTTCTTCGGGTGCATCAGTATGACGTTCTTCACGTTCAGGAATGATTTCTTCAACAGATTCTTCGGTAGGAATGACATCCTCAGTAGCCTTGAACTTGATAGTTTCCTCAGGTGACTGTTCATCTAACACAGAAGGTAGGTGCTCTCTTTGTGAGCCATTAGTTTCATCAAACCGCACATCTACAGTTTCAACAACCTTGTGGTGAACGGTGTTGAAGACTCTATAGGTGTGCGAGTCCTTTCCGTAACCAAGAATAAAACATTCATGTGCTTTCGGTGCAAATTTAGAACTGTGATGAGGATCTCTAATCCAACATTTAGTGTCACAGCCCCAGATCAGCCCTTGTCTGACTTTGCTTGTTCCTCATGCATCATGTTTAAATTTTGCTTAAACTTGAAATAGGGGTGATCAATCCCTAGCACCCAAAAGAACTCAACTAGGTTCAACTTAAAAACATTTTCAATGAACCCAAATGCCCTTTAGAAAAGTTCATGATTTTTGATAAAGGTAAAAACCTCTGCCAAAAATGATAAACATATTTCTAGGTCATTTTTGGATTTTTGAATTAACTCATATTTTATTTGAATTGGGGCATTTAAATCCTATAAATATTTTAAATGCTCTAATAATTCTGAAACTAGTCGAGGGCTGTTGGAAATATTTTCAAAAGTGCCCACAATTTTTATCAGGATTTTACAAAATGAGTTAGTATTTTTACTAATTCAAAACAGATCAAAATAAATAGAAAACAGAAACAATTAAAGAAAAGAGAGAGAAAGGAGTATTACCTGGCGCTTACCTGGACTGGGCCGGCCCACCTGGCCCATGCCAGTCACCACCTACCTTTGCCAGTAGGCAGAGGAGGGGGACAGCGCACCGCCGCCGAGCACGCGCCCGCGCCACCTCCTGCTTCCCCGGCCCCTCCTGGCGATGCCATGATGACGCCCCGAAGCTCCTTGCTCCTCTCCCTCACTCTCTGCTCTCTCCCTCGCCCTCTGCTCCCTCTCCCGAGCACACCCGAGCGGAGCTCGTCGACGCTGCTCGCCGTAGCCATGGCCACCGGCCACCCCTCGCCCCGTCGATGAGTCCACGAGCTCCGCCTCGACGCCTTGAAGCTCCCCCTCAACGCGAGCATCGCCGGACGCCCTGTCGCCTCGCCATCGACCCATCGTCTCCGCGCACGGCCGTGCATCGCCGCCGCCAAATTCCGACGCCGTCCGTGCCTCCCCGAGCTCGCCGAGAACCTCTTCGTGACCGCGGTGAGCCCCCGGTCATTTCCCCCTAACCCTGTCCCCGTTTGGTTGCCGTAGCACCATTCCCCACGAGCACCGAAGCTCGCCGCCGCCATTTCCAACGAGCTCCATGCTCCTGAGCTCGGCCGCTCGCCCGAGCATCACCAGCGTGCTCGCCGCGCTCCTGTGAACCTGAAGCACCCACGGGTTCGCTCTGCCATGCCCCGTAGCGCCATCTCCGCCGTTGCCCGAACTCTGGCCGCCGCCTCGCTCGCCACCGCCGACGCCACAGCTCACCCCATCTCCTCTCGCTTGCTCCTTTGGATGCGCGCGAACCCGAGGAACCCGTAGAAGCAAACGGCGAGGCAAATGGTTGCCCGTAGCTCGATCCCGAGGAGCATCCGTCGTCAGATGTGCTCGCCGGCGATCAACTCCGGCGAGGACCGACGTGGCACAGTCATTAGGGCTAATCCCTGCCAGCTCAGCCGCCCTTAGCCACTGACAATGGGCCCCGCAGCAGGTCAAAGTGCTAGCCAACGCGGGTTAGCACCAGGTGTCACTGACGTGTGGACCCCACACGTCAGGTTTGACCCTGGTCAGCGCTGCTGACCTGCTGACACAGGCATGACGCAGTGCTGACGCAATTAATCCTTTTCTGGATTTAAAATAATCCAGGAATTCCAGAAAATAGTATAAACTTCTAAAAATCATATAAAATCAACCGTAGCTCAGAATGAAATAATTTATATATGAAAAATTATCAGAAAAATGCAATCTATCCATCTGTATCATTTTCATGCATGTCAAACTAAGTTATACCTGCTGTATAGGTGAAAACATGATAATGCACTATTTGAATTCATAGTTTGAATTTGAATTTGAACCTTGAGTTCAAATCAACCCAAACCTTTCTGTTGCTAGTTGCATTAGGCCAAATCACGTCATATTGCCATGTCATGATCATGCATCATATTGTGCATTGCATTGATTGTGTTCTTCCTTGTTTGCCGGTGATTGTCCCCTCTCGATAGCCGTGATTCCGACGATGAGTTCGATGACACCGATGAAGAACTATAATATCTTCAGAAGTGCCAGGCAAGCATAACCCCTTGTTCATTCCGATACAATCCCACTCTCTCGCTCCTGCTCTCTTTACTGCATTAGGACAACAACGATTCAACTGTTACATGCCGCGGTAGTTGAACCCCTTATCCTCTGCATGACCTGTCATTGCCACAGTAAATAGATGAAACCCACTAGCATGAGTAGGAGTTGTTTGAGCCCTGATGTGCCTACTCATTCATGCTTGTTTGTCATGCCTGCTACTGCTTAGAGTTGAGTCGGGTCTGATTCATCGGGGATGAATTGGAATGGTGATGAACATGTCCTACTGTGTGTGAGCTAAGTGTGTGAACACGATTTGGTAAAGGTAGAGGTGAGAGGCCATGTAGGAGTACATGGTGGGTTGTCTCATTGAAGCCGTCCTCAGGAACTGAGTTCTGCGTTTGTGATCCATGATACAGTTACTACCACGCATTGGGCCCGAAACCAATGGACCCTCTCGGCTTCTTAATCACCCTTGTCCTCTGTCCAGGAGTTGCAAGTAGTTTCTGGTGTTTGTAGTATGCTGGAGGCCGTGGACAGCGCTGACCGAGGGGTGGGCTGTGATGCGGTAGGCACGTGGCACGGTGTACCGGGCGCCCGTTTGGTGTCTCGGGAACCCTGCACACATCATTCCGGGCCGTATGTGGAAACCTCGGCCGGACTCCCTGCGGATGGAACCTGAATAGGCGATAAACCTGGACTAGAGACTTGAGTGTTTAGGTAGGCTGTGGCCGACTCCCTCGCCAGGCTTCCGCTTGAAGGTTGCCGAGGTACACGACGTGTACATGGTGGTAAGTGGCGAGAGCGTGTGTGACGAAGTACACCCCTGCAGGGTTAACATCATCTATTCGAATAGCCGTGTCCGCGGAAATGGACTTCTGGGTTGCCTATAACAGTTCATAGACAAGTGAAAGTGGATACTCTAAAATGCGCAAGATAAGCGTGAGTGCTATGGATGGCGTTCTCGTGGGGAGACGGGAGCGGATCCATAGCGGTGTATTGGTATGGTGATTATGTGGACTCGTGTGCGCCACCTCAAAGAGTTACTTGCAGTCATAGTTTAGGATAGCCACCGAGTCAAAGCTGGCTTGCTGCAGTCAAACTCCACCACCCCCCTTTGTTGATACCGTTGCATATGTAGCTAGCTCTGATGTAAGTCTTGCTGGGTACATTTGTACTCACGTTTGCCTATTTTATGTTTTGCAGAGAGACGTCAGTCTCGCTAGTAGTTCCGTGTGGACTTCGACGTTTAGCTTGATACCTCAGCTACGATCTTGTGCCCTCGGCAGGATCTAGTAAATAGTCAGGCTTCCCAGCCTTTTTCTTTTGTAGATGTCTGTACTCAGACATGTTAAGCTTCCGCATGTGTTTGACTTGTATGCTCTGAATGTTGGGTCATGAGACCCATGTTTGTAATATCTGGCTCTTCGGAGCCTAATGAATAAATACTCTGAGTCGTAGAGTCTTGTTGTGATGCCATGTTGTATCTGCACATATCGAGCATATTGTGTGTATGATTGAAATGCTTGGTATGTGTGGGATCCGACAATCTAGTTGTCTATCCTTAGCAGCCTCTCTTATGGGGAAATGTAGTCTAGTGCCTCCTTGAGCCATAGTAGTCCGCTACAGCCCGGTTCACCGGAGTCCTGCTAGCCCAGCACTACTGCTCTGGACACTTGACTGGCCGGCATGTGTTTCATATCGTTCCTGTGTCTGTCCCTTAGGGGAAATGTCACGCGGTGACATCCGGAGTCCTGCCTAGCCTGCTACAGCCCGGGTTCCCGGAGTCCTGTTAGCCCAGTGCTACAGCCCGGATTCACACGCTGCTGACCGACACGTTCGATGTTGATTCATGTATGCCTGTCCCCATACGTTAGTGCCGCTTTGGGTTCACGACTAGCCATGTCGGCCCGGGTTCTCTGTCATATGGATGCTAGCGACATTATCATATACGTGAGCCAAAAGGCGCAAACGGTCCCGGGCCATGGTAAGGCGACACCCGTGGGAATACCGTGCGTGAGGCCGCAAAGTGATATGAGGTGTTACAGGCTAGATCGGTGTGACTTAGAATTAGGGTCCCGACATTTAGCACCGAAGACTTTGAAATAACTCACATTGGGTTTCTTGTCAGTGAGGAGTTCATATGCAGTCTTCTTGAAGAATTTGTGAAGGTATTCCCTATTGATGATGTGGCACGCAGTATCAATTGCCTCAATCCAGAAACGACGAGGCATCTTGTATTCATCAAGCATAGTGCAAGCCATCTCAATAAGAGTCATGTTCTTGCGCTCCACGACGCCATTCCGCTGAGGAGTATAAGGAGCAGATAACTCATGACTAATACCAAGTTCATCAAGATAGCCATCAAGACCAGAATTCTTGAACTCAGTTCCATTGTTACTTCTGATGTGCTTGATCTTCACACCAAAGTTGGTTGAAGCCCTCAAGGAAAATCGTTTGAAGACTTCCTGCACCTCATGTTTGTAAGTGACAATATGCACCCATGTGTAACGAGAGTAATCGTCAACAATAACAAAGCCATATAGAGATGCATCATTTGTAACTGCTGAATAATGATTTGGACCAAAGAGATCCATGTGAAGCAATTCAAATGGTCGAGTAGTAGTCATGATAGTCTTCGCTGGATGCTTGGCCTTGGTCAATTTCCAGCTTCACAGGCTCCGCACAAGTGATCCTTGAGGAATTTGACATTCTCAATGCCAATGACATGCTTCTTCTTCACGAGCGTGTGCAAATTCCTCATGCCAGCATGACCAAGTCGTTGATGCCATAGCCAGCCTTCTGAAGCTTTTGCAATTAGACATATAGCTGGTTGTGGTCCTGTAGAGAAATCAACAATATACAGATCTCCTCTCCTAAAACCTTCGAAGACTTTGGAATTGTCAGCTTCCATGATCACAACACAACGATACTTGCCAAATATGACAACCATATCAAGATCACAAAGCATTGAGACGGACATGAGGTTGTATCCTGAGGACTCGACAAGCATGACTTTGTCCATGTGTCGATCCTTTGAGATCGCAACCTTACCTAGACCCAATACCTGACTTTTGCCTTTGTCAGCGAAGATGATATGCTTCAGATGCGATGGAGATAAGGGGACATCCATCAATAGATTCTTGTCTCCAGTCATGTGATTTGTACATCCACTATCGAGGACCCACTCATTGGCTTTGGGTTTATCATCCTACAGTTGAATTAGTGCAGCTTACGAACTCATATACTTCATCAGTGAAGAATATGACATCAAATTCATCAGATCAATTTCATCAAGCAGTGGAACAGATAAAGCAGTATGAGGACGTGAGAAATGAAAGTTCATTTATTCATGATTAGCCTGCGTCCTTTCAAGCAATTTTCAGGTCTCCAGCAAATTCTTCATACGTTTAAGCACGTCTGGAGACCTGACCCTGCATAAGAGATTAGTTATTTTTCTTCACCACCCACATCTGAAGGGGTGCTAAAGAGTTCATCACTCTGCGAGCTCCATATGAGAAAGGTGGCATAGAAGCCAGTCCACTTCGTTTCGCATAAGAGGAGTTAGGGTAAGAATATGAATAAGCAGAGAAATTCTTCGAGGACTTATGAACATAATGATTAGAAGAATAATCCTCATATTCATAGCCCTTTGCTCTTCCCTGCAAAACAGAAGGATTAGCACGATGATGTTCATATGAGGACTTTGATCCTCTTGAAGAATTTGATCCACGTGAGGAATTTGGTCCGTATGAGGACTTGGATCCATATGAAGAATTTGGTCCATATGAAGAATTTGATCTGGGGTTCCTATTCTTCACAGGTGGTGTCATGATGACATTCACCTGAAGACTTTCAAGGCACCTTTTGGGAACCCAGATTTTCTTCATAGGGGAACCGTTCCTGCAGTTAGTGCCAACATATCTAGCAAATACTTCACCATTCTAATTTTTGAACAGTTTATAGTTGGAGTCAAATGACTCATCAGAAGAATGAGGAGATTCACATGTAAAGCCAGATAAAGTAGATGGATCTACTAGAGGTCCCTTTGCAGCAACCCATGAGGTTTTGGGATACTGCTCAGGCTTCCATTATGTCCCATCAGCGTTGAGTTTCCTCTCAACGGCAATACCCTCTTTCCTAGGGTTCCTGTTGAGGATCTGCTTTTTAAGCACATCACAGAGAGTCTGATGCCCTTTGAGGCTTTTGTACATGCCTGTCATATACAATTCCTTCAGCCCTGCATCATTAGTGAGACTTGCAATGTCCTCAGATGAGGAATTAGTGACAGCAGAGATAGGTGAAGAATTTGTAGCAGAAGAAGTATTTGAACATTCAGGTGAAGAATTAGCAGATTCATGTTCAATGCACTTCAAACATGGAGGAATGAATTCTTTCTGGGTAGCGCTGATATGTTGAGCAAGTAATGAATCGCGCTCCTTCTGAAGATCTTCATAACTCACCCTTAGCTTTTCAAGATCTTGCTTTCTTTGAAGAAATTCATAAGAAAGCTTCTCATGATCAGATAAGAGAGTGTTATGATGACTTTGAAGATTGTCAAACTTAGACTGAAGTCTCTGAAGATTTTCAGTCAAGGTTTTAGTGCGATCCATTTCTTCACCCAACATATCATCACTTTTGTCTAGCATGTTTTGAACCTTTTTAAAAGCCTTTTGTTGTTTCACGGCAATCTTAGCAAGTTTAGAGTAGCAAGGCTTGAGATTTTCATCAGATTCATCCTCACTTGATTCAGAAGAGGGATATTTGAGTACCTTGGCACCTTTTGCCATGAAGCAATAGGTGGGAGCATAGTCATCATCGCCTTCATCAGCCTTGTTGGTAAAGCCATTTTCTTCAGAGTTGAAGATAGACTTGCTGACAAAGGCAGTGACGAGAGCTAGGCTCGCCACACCAGACTCAGACTCCTCAAATGCCTCCTCTTCCTCATGTTCCTCAGATTCAGCCTCAGAGTCCATTTCCTTGCCAATGAATGCCCGAGCCTTCTTGGAGCTGCTCTTCTTGTGAGATGAAGACTTTGAGGATTTTGATGATGAAGACTTTGAAGATTTCTTCTTGTTTGCATCATCAGAACTGTAATCCTTGTATTTCTTCTTCTTTGATTCCTTTTCCCACTGAGGACAATCTTGAATGTAGTGACCAGGTTTCTTGCATTTGTGGAATAGCCTCTTCTTGTAGTCACTGGATGAGGAACCATTGCTCCTGGAGGATTTTCCAAAACAACCACGTCTAGAGAACTTCTGGAATTTCTTCACGAGCAGTGCTAGCTCCTGGCTCAGTTCTTCAGGATCACCAAGGCTACTACCAGAATCTTCACCTTCAGATTCAGAGATAGCCTTGGCCTTCAGGGCACGTGATCTACCATAGCTCGAACCATAGAGATCTCTCTTCTCAGCAAGCTGGAACCCATGAGTGTTTAGCCTCTCGAGGATATCAGCAGGATCAAGTGACTTGTAATCTCCACGTTCTTGTATCATCAGTGCCAGAGTATCAAATGAGGAATCAAGCGACCTCAGCAATTTCTTCACCACCTCATGGTCGGTGATGTCAGTGGCACCAAGTGCTTGAAGCTCATTTCAGATGTCAGTGAGGCGATCGAAGGTTTGCTGCACATTTTCATTGTCGAGTCTCTTGAAGCGATTGAAGAGATTGCGAAGAACGTCAACTCGAGAGTCACGTTGTGTTGAGACTCCTTCATTGACCTTGGACAGCCTATCCCAGATAAGCTTAGCAGTTTCCAAAGCACTCACTCTTCCGTACTGCCCTTTGCTCAGATGGCCACATATGATGTTCTTCGCTTGGGAATTGAGTTGCTTGAATCTCTTCACATCAGTAGCGTTCAGAGAAGGTGAGACTGAGGGAACACCATTTTCCACAACATACCAGAGATCGTTATCAATTGCCTCAAGATGCATTCGCATCTTATTCTTCCAGTAGGGGTAGTCCGTCCCATCGAAGGTAGGACACCCAGCAGAGACCTTGGCCATACCTGTGGTCGACATAACTAAAACTCCAGGCGGTTAAACCAAAATCACACAGAACAAGGGAGTACCTTGCTCTGATACCAATTGAAAGTGCGTTATATCGACTAGAGGGGGGTGAATAGGCGATTTTTAAGAATTCTTCACTGAGGAATTTCAGGGTGAGGAAATTCCTAAGCGAAGAACTACTTGCAGTGGAATAAGTACTCAGATGTATGCATGACATAACATAAACATGGACATCTTGATGAAATGAAAACAGATACAGAGTACAGGAAGCGTAAGCACATGATAAAATAGGATGGAGACAAATAGACTAAAGAAATTGAACTAAGGAAATTGAGAATGTCTTCAGTCAAAGTCTTCGAACAGATATGAACAAGCACACAACACAGTAATGAGGAAATGGAAGAGTTGAGGAAATAGAACCAGTAGGCTTGGTGAAGACAATGATTTTGTAGACCAGTTCCAACTGTTGTGACAGTTGTACGTCTGGTTGGAGCGGCTAGGTATTCAAACCTGAGGACACACAGTCCCCACCGTATTCTCCTTGAGCTAAGGTCACACAGACCTCGCCCCATCACTCGTGGTAAGTCTTCACGTGACTTCCAAACCTTCACAAACTCGGTCACTCGGCGATCCAAAATTTCCTCTTGGATGCTCTAGACCATGACGCCTAACCGTCTGGAAGATGAACAGTCTTCAAAGGTAACAAGCATCGGATCCATGCAGGATCAATCTGTGATGCTCAATCACTTTGGGTTTATAGGTGTTTGGGTTTGGGTTTTCATCACTTAATGATTTTCGCTCAAAGTCCTCGGAGGATGGGATGCTCTCAAATGACAAGTGTTAGTTTCTCTCGGAGCAGCCAACCAGCTAGTGGTTGTAGGGGCGGCTATTTATGGCCTAGGGAGCAGCCCAACATGATAAGACATAAATGCCCTTCAATGATATGACCGTTAGGTGGGAAGATATTTTGGGACAGCTGGCGCATAGCACAGCAATGGTCGGAAATTTGACTATCAAATTCCTCAGGGCTATCATGTTCCTCACTTGTAGGCAATCCGCACTGGCGAATTCCTAACTCCTCAGTTAGAACAAATTCCTCAGAGACCAGAAGAACCTTATCTCTGTCATTGAAGAAATTGACTGAACTGTATGAGATCTCCAATGGCTTCACTCAAAGGGATTGGTAGGTGTAGGATTTTGAGTTGAGCATCACATGGAAATGTTTCCTTAGTATTTCCTCGACCCCCTCTAACAGTACGGTGTTTCCTATGACTCAAGAAAGAGAAAATTAAACTACGAAAACAAAAGTCTTCACGCTTCATGTTCCTCGAATGAATACCAAGTCTTCAAGGTCACACAAATTTCTTCACTTTCAAAGTCTTCAGAAATCCAAAGTCTTCAGTCGAAGAACTTCATTTTTAGGGGTCGACTTTCTCTGTAAATATCAAACTCCTCATAGACTTATAGACATGTGTACACTCACAAACGTATCAGTCCCTTAACCTATAAGTCTTCAATACACCAAAATCACTAAGGGGCCCTAGATGCACTTACAATGTGGAGTCGGGTTGACCTGCAAGGTGCCCGCGAGGTAATTATGAGGCGTGGTCGGGCATTCTTAGCCCTTGCCGCAAGTCCTCGAGACCGGGCGACGGGGTCACATCGATCGTGAGTCTCTGCTCATTACCACGTGCTCCTAATCCACTACGATTTGTATATTTGATCCGAGGGGCCTCTGGCCTGATAGGACTAACCATCACGTGGGCATAGTATGGGCGTTTTGCGTCGTATACATCAGCCGAAGCTTAATAGACGCCATGCGACTGAGCGGCGCGCGCCGGGTTGGACTGCGTAAGCACCTGCCTTTTTAAGGAGGTAGCTAGGTCTGCTCACCGGCCGCGTACGCAACGTGCAGGAGTTCCCGGGCGATGGCCCAAGACCCAAGGGGGCATAGGTTTAGTCCGGTGTGCTTGACCTCTCTATTAAGCCTAGGTCGGGTTGCGGCGTATTGTTTGGCCGAGGCCGGGCATGACCCAGTAAAGTGTGTATGGCCGGAGTTAATCGAGCATGGTGGGTAAGTTGGTGCACCCCTGCAGGGAAGAAAACATCTATCGATAGCCTGTCCTACGGTAATGGACACCCGAAGTTGTATCCCGATCGACACAACTAGAACTGGATACCGAATGCTGAGGCATGAAATGGATATGTGGCTCCGGGAGTCGAGAAAGGATCCCGGGGCATTGACAACAACATAAATATGACTTATGTTATACTACTCTACTCCCTCCTCTTGCTGCAAGATGGTGGTTTCCAGAAGATGCTAGTCTTCGATAGGACTAGCTTCTTCCCCTCTTATTCTGGCATTCTGTAGTTAGTCCACGGATACTACCCCTTTCATTGATACCGATGCATAAGTAGTGTAGATCCTTGCTTGCGAGTACTTTGGATGAGTACTCACGGTTGCTTTGCTACCACCTTTTCCCCCCTTCTTTCTTCTTTCTGGTTGTTGCAACCAGATGGTGGAGTCCAGGAGCCAAATGCCACCACCGACGACTACTACAACCCCGAGGGTGCCTACTGAAGGAAATATGCCCTAGAGGCAACAATAAAGTTATTATTTATTTCCTTATTTCATGATAAATGTTTATTATTCATGCTAGAATTGTATTAACCGGAAACTTAGTACATGTGTGAATACATAGACAAAACAAAGTGTCGCTAGTATGCCTCTACTTGACTAGCTCGTTGAATCAAAGATGGTTGAGTTTCCTAGCCATAGACATGAGTTGTCATTTGATTAATGGGATCACATCATTAGAGAATGATGTGATTGACTTGACCCATCCCGTTAGCTTAGCACTTGATCGTTTAGTATGTTGCTATTGCTTTCTTCATGACTTATACATGTTCCCATGACTATGAGATTATGCAACTCCCGAATACCGGAGGAACACTTTGTGTGCTACCAAACATCACAACGTAACTAGGTGATTATAAAGGTGCTCTACATGTGTCTCCGATGGTACTTGTTGAGTTGGCATAGATCGAGATAAGGATTTGTCACTCCGATTGTCGGAGAGGTATCTCTGGGCCCTCTCGGTAATGCACATCACTATAAGCCTTGCAAGCAATGTGACTAACGGGTTAGTTACGGGATGATGCACTACGGAACGAGTAAAGAGACTTGCCGATAATGAGATTGAGCTAGGTATTGAGATACCGACGATCGAATCTCGGGCAAGTAACATACCGATGACAAAGGCAACAAAGTATGTTGTTATGCGGTTTGACCGATAAAGATCTTCGTAGAATATGTAGGAGCCAATATGAGCATCCAGGTTCCGCTATTGGTTATTGACCGGAGACGTGTCTCGGTTATGTCTACATAGTTCTTGAACCCATAGGGTCCGCACGCTTAAAGTTCTGTGACGATCGGTATTATGCGTTTATGTGATTTGATGTACCTAAGGTAGTTCGGAGTCCCGGATGAGATCGGGGACAAGACGAGGAGTCTCAAAATGGTCGGGATGTAAAGATCGATATATTGGGCGACTATATTCGGACATCGGAAAAGGTTCCGAGTGATTCGGGTATTTTTTGTGGTACCGGGGAGTTACGGGAATACGAGGAAGAAGTAATGGGCCTCATGGGCCAAGTGGTGGAAGAGAGGAGGTACGGCGCGCGGCCCCCCTAGCCCAAACCGAATTGGACTAGGGGGCCGGCCCCGCTTTCCTCCTTTTCCTCCCTCTCCTTCCTTCTCCCTCTCCTCCTTCCTTTCCTCCTCCTAGTAGGAGTAGGAAAGGGGAGTCCTACTCCTACTAGGAGGAGGACTCCTCCTCCTGGCGCGCCCTACAGGGGCCGACCGGCCTCCCCCCTTGCTCCTTTATATACGGGGGCAGGGGCACCCTAGAACACAGAAGGTGATCATTGATCTCTTAGCCATGTGCGGTGCCCCCCTCCACCATAATCCACCTCGGTTATATCATTGCAGTGCTTAGGCGAAGCCCTGCGCCGGTAGCTTCATCATCACCGTCATCACGCCATCGTGCTGACGAAACTCCCTCGACACTCTGCTGGATCGTGAGTTCGTGGGACATCACCGAGCTGAACGTGTGCTGAACGCGGAGGTGCCGTACGTTCGGTACTGAGGATCGGTCGATCGTGAAGACGTACGACTACATCAACTGCGTTGTCATAACGCTTCCGCTTAATGGTCTACGAGGGTACGTGGACGACACTCTCCCCTCTCGTTGCTATGCATCACCATGATCTTGCGTGTGCATAGGAATTTTTTTCAAATTACTACGTTCCCCAATAGTGGTATCAGAGCCTGGTTTATGTGTAGATGTTATGTGCACGAGTAGAACACAAGTGAGTTGTGGGCGATACAAGTCATACTGCTACCAGCATGTCATACTTTGGTTCGGCGGTATTGTTGGATGAAGCAGCCCGGACCGACATTATGCGTACGCTTACACGAGACTGATTTTACCGACGTGCTTTGCACACAGGTGGCTGGCGGGTGTCAGTTTCTCCAACTTTAGTTGAACCGAGTGTGGCTACGCCCGGTCCTTGAGAAGGTTAAAACATCACTAACTTGAAGAACTATCATTGTGGTTTTGATGCGTAGGTAAGAACGGTTCTTGCTCAGCCCGTAGCAGCCACGTAAAACTTGCAACAACAAAGTAGAGGACGTCTAACTTGTTTTTGCAGGGCATGTTGTGATGTGATATGGTCAAGACGTGATGAGATATAAGTTGTTGTATAAGATAATCATGTTTTGTTGAAGTTATCGGCAACTGGCAGAACCATATGGTTGTCGCTTTGTTGTATGCAATGCAATCGCCCTGTAATTGCTTTGCTTTATCACTAAGCGGTAGCGATAGTCGTAGAAGCAATAGTTGGCGAGACGACAACGATGCTATGATGGAGATCAAGGTGTCGTGCCGGTGACGATGGTGATTATGGCGGTGCTTTGGAGATGGAGATCAAAGGCACAAGATGATGATGGCCATATCATATCACTTATTTTGATTGCATGTGATGTTATAATTTTATACATCTTATGTTGCTTAGTTCGGCGGTAGCTTTATAAGATGATCCCTTACTAAAATTTCAAGGTATAAGTGTTCTCCCTGAGTATGCACCGTTGCGACAGTTCTTCGTGCTGAGACACCACGTGATGATCGGGTGTGATAAGCTCTACGTTCACATACAACGGGTGCAAGCCAGTTTTGCACATGTAGAATACTCGGGTTAAACTTGACGAGCCTAGCATATGCAGATATGGCCTCGGAACACTGGAGACCGAAAGGTCGAGCGTGAATCATATAGTAGATATGATCAACATAGTGATATTCACCATTGAAAACTACTCCATCTCACGTGATGATCGGACATGGTTTAGTTGAGTTGGATCACGTGATCACTTAGATGATTAGAGGGATGTCTATCTAAGTGGGAGTTCTTAAGTAATATGATTAATTGAACTTTAATTTATCATGAACTTAGTCCTGATAGTATTTTGCAAATAATGTTGTAGATCAATAGCTCGCGTTTAGCTCCCCTGTTTTATTTTCTATATGTTCCTAGAGAAAACTAAGTTGAAAGATGTTAGTAGCAATGATGCGGATTGGATCCGTGATCTGAGGATTATCCTCATTGCTACATAGAAGAATTATGTCCTTGATGCACCGCTAGGTGACAGACCGATTGCAGGAGCAGATGCAGACGTTATGAACGTATGGCAAGCTCGATATGATGACTACTTGATAGTTTAGTGCACCATGCTTTAGGGCTTAGAATCGGGACTTCAAAGACGTTTTGAACGTCATGGACCATATGAGATGTTCCAGGAGTTGAAGTTAATATTTCAAGCAAATACCCGAGTTGATAGATATGAAGTCTCCAACAAGTTCTATAGCTAAAAGATGGAGGAGAATAGCTCAAGCAGTGAGCATGTGCTCAGATTGTCTGGGTACTACAATCGCTTGAATCAAGTGGGAGTTAATCTTCCAGATAAAATAGTGTTTGACAGAATTCTCTAGTCACCATCACCAAGTTAGTAGAACTTCATGATGAACTATAGTATGCAAGGGATGATGAAAACGATTCCCGAGCTTTTCATGATGATGAAATCGATGAAGGTAGAAATCAAGAAAGAGCATCAAGTGTTGATGATTAACAAGACCACTAGTTTCAAGAAAAGGGCAAAGGGAAAGAAATGGAACTTCATGTAGAATGGCAAGCAACTTGTCACTTCCGTGAAGAAGCCCAAAGCTAGACTAAAGCCTGAAACTGAGTGCTTCTACTGCAAAGGAAATGGTCATTGGAAGCGGAAATGCCCTGAATATTTGGTGGATAAGAAGGATGGCAATGTGAACAAGGGTATATTTGATATACAGGTTATTGATGTGTACCTTACGCGTGTTTATAGTAGCCCCTGGGTATTTGATACTTGTTCGGTTGCTAAAAATTAGTAACTCGGAACAGGAGTTACAGAATAAACAGAGACTAGTTGAGGGTGAAGTGACGATGTGTGTTGGAAGTGGTTCCAAGATTGATATGATCATCATCGCACACTCCCTATACTTTCGGGATTAGTGTTAAACCTAAATAAATGTTATTTGGCGTTTGCATTGAGCATGAATATGATTTGATCATGTTTATTGCGATACGGTTATTCATTTAAAGTTAGAGAATAATTGTTATTCTGTTTACATGAATAAAACCTTCGATGGTCATACACCCAATGAAAATAGTTTGTTGGATCTCGATCGTAGTGATACACATATTCATAATATTGAAGCCAAAAGATGCAAAGTTAATAATGATAGTGCAACTATCACATCCCTAGCTTTACCTTGCACTAGGCTAGCACTTGTCTGTGCATCATGTTTAAGTTTTATGGAACTTTGAAATGGGGACTGATAAACCCTAGCAGCAAATGAAATTCATCTAGGGTCAAAGTTAAATATTTTCAATGAACCCAAAATGCCCCTCATAAATGTTCATCATTTTTGTTTTGGTCCAGAACCTCTGCCAAAAATGGTGCACACTTTTCTAGGACAATCTGGGTTATTGAATTAAATCATACATTATTTGTTCTTGGACATTTAAATGCTATAAATAATTTTAAATGTCCAAATGATCTTGAACGTAAATGAGGGCTGTTGGAAATAATCCAAACAGAGCCAACAAATATTTTCAGGATTTTTGAAAATGCTCTGGCATTTTTATTGAAGCCAAAACAATTACAGAAAATAGAAAATAGAATTAAAAGAGAGAGAGAGAGAGAATGCTTACCTGGCCACCTACCTGGCCTACTTCTGTAGCAGCCAGCCCATTTGGCCCGTGCTAGTCATCTCCCTCCTCTCGCCAGAAGGATGGGAGGCGCGTGCCCGATGTGCGCGACCACGCGGCGCGCCACCTCCTGCTTCCCGCCGCTTCCCCGACATGGCTGTGAACGCCACGCACTCCCCCTCGACCCACTCGACCTCTCCCTCGTCCTCACCTCTCCTCTGTCTCTCTCCGCCCTCGCTCTCCTCGCTCGCGTCCGAGAGCACCGACAAGAACCACCGTGCCCACCGCTCTCCCCCTGCCCCTTGGACATGCCCCCGAGCTTCTTCGTCTCTCCTTCAACCTCTCCATCGGCTCGCGCAAGCCCGAACGCTCCACAGCGTCGACTATGCCTTCGTCTTCATCGTCGGTCGCCCGAGATCGCCGGCAACGCCACGTCGCCGTCCGGCCTCCCCCGAGCCCGTTGTCGCCTCCAAACGACGCGTTGTGAGCACCAACTCTTTTCCCATCTCTCCTCGTAGTCTCTCCCGTGCCATAGCCCTGTTAGCCGTCGTGCCCATGAGCTTCTGCCGCCGGCCATGTCGCCGCCGCCACTTTAGCCACCGCAGCTCGCTCCCGAGCGTGTCACCATCCCCCTTGCACCACGAGGGTGCCGAAGAGCCCCTCGGCTGGCCTTCCCGAGCCCTACAGCCCCGCGCCACTCGAGGCCGAGCTCTGGCCGCCGCCACGAGCTCTCCTCCGGCGAGCTAGGGCATCCCCGCCGCCTCCCATCCGGCGAGCTGGTGGCATTTGCGCGCCCAGTCGCCGCTTGTAGCGCAGCCCCAGCGAACATCCACTACAGAAAAAGACACATCCGTGACATTTTGGGCCGAACGAAATTTTTTTCTATCATACTTATGACACTTCTATGACAATAATTGTGACAAAACACGGTATCATCATAGATGTGGTGGGGTCATACTTCGATGACAAAAAATCATGATAGAAAATGGGCTTTTCGTCCTGGGCGGGCCGGAGACGCAGCTACATGACATTCTTTGGGCCATCCATGACGGAAAAAACCGTGGTAGAAGCGAGGGCGAGGAAAATATCGGGGTGTTCCCGGTTACGGTGGGTGGTCGGGGCTGAGAGATGCGCGTTTCTCTCATACACGCACGCGCGTGGGAGGGAGGCGTTGTGCTCTAACTGAACCCGAGCGATTGCACTGCAGGCTACGCGTTACTGAACCCGAGCGATTGATCGATGGCTGTTAACTGAACCCGATCGAGCAATTCCTTCGCTACTGCTGCTAACTGAAGCCGATCAATGCTGCCTCTGGATGAACAGTGAGCATTGCTGGGGGGTTTGGATGAATAGTTCCCGGTGGGGGTGGATGAACAGGACCCCGTGGTGTTGCCTCTGGATGAACAGGACCCCGATTGATCGAGCCGGTTGGGGCTGGATGAACAGGACCCCGCGGAGGGCAGGATGAACAGGACCACCCCGTGGAGGGCAGGATGAACAGTAGCCCGTGGAGGGGTGGTTGAACAGGAGCCCGTGGAGAGAGCTGGTTGAACAGTAGCCGTTGGAGTAGCGTGTGGTGGAGGCTGGAAACAGGAGCCCGTGGATGAACAGTCGCAGGTGGAGGCTGGAGGAGGTCGACGATGGATGAACAGTAGCCCGTGGAGGCTGGAGGGGGTCGACGGTGGAGATGAACAGTATCCCGTTGAGTCCTGTTTTGCGGTACGCCACACCCCTCCCGATGAACAGGACCCCTGTTTCGACCATAGCACTCCAACACAAGTCTGTTTCCTCCGTTTTGCGGTACGCCACACCCCTCCCGATCAACAGGACCCCCGTTTCGACCATAGGAGGTCCGTTTCCTCCGTTTTGCAGTACGCCAGACCCCTCCCGATGAACAGGATCCCGTTTCGAACGTGGACGGTCGAACACAAGGCCGTTTCCTCTGTTCTGCGGTACGCCAGGCCTCGTTTCCATCGGCTGTTCCATCCAAGCTGGTTGGCTCCCACGCGTTCCGTTGCCTCCCGATGAACACGACACATTCCGTTACCTCCCCATGAACACGACGAGGACGTTGTTTCTCTGTTCCGACCCAGCCATGTACGCGATCCCTGGTCGCACGTACAGGCGAGTAGGCATTCGAGACCCCGCCCGTATGTATGTGGTCGTATTTACTTTCTTGCACCCTGGCCGTTGTACGTACATGTACATGCTACGTGCGCGCCTCTACTATGACACGCGCGCGCCTCTACATCGACCAGTATGTATGTACACGTTTGCGAGCAGAATGACAACGCTACGTACGCTTCGACCAGGTGGGTCCCGACTGTCAGGCACTTCCTTGCATGCGAAGATGTAGCTGATGGGTCCTAGCAGTCAGGGGGGTGAATCGTTTTTTTTTTTGCCCGGACGCACTTCCTTGCATGCGAAGATGTAGCTGGTGGGTCCCAGCAGTCAGGGGGAGCATTTTTTTTGCAAAATATGGTGGCCCGTCCGGTGGGTCCCCACTGTAAAGGTGGAGGAATAATTATTTTGCGTGTAATAAGGAGGCACTTCCTTGCTGCGGCCGTGGACCCAGCTGTCAGCCTCTCCACGTACAGTCCACGTCTGATGGAAGCCGTTCCTTGACCACGTTGACCACGCCGCGCCGAGAGCACCAGGGCGGTGGACGACAGCGAGGCCTAGGAAGGGGACGACGCAGAGCCGGGGAGGACGCGGCAGTGGAAGCCCGCGCGGAGAGGAGTACGAGGGTTCACAGGTTCGGCTGTGGTGTGAGGCTGCCGTTGCCGCAGGGCCTGGCCAGCGGTGGGAATAGTAGGGGGCAATGAGGCCTCCGCGGCAGCACAGCCGGCCAAGGGAGGCAGGAGCATGCGGCACAACCGGTGCTGCTTTGGGCGGCTGGAGCAACAAGACCAGAGGTTGAAGAAGCACTACGGCCGTTGGATGGACATCGTACGGTCACTGGAGCTAGAATTGTTCATATTGACTAAGTTGACAAAGCACTCCATCTCCGTCAACTTAGTAGGCCCACAAGTCAGCCTCCCACCAAGGTGGGTCCCAACCAGCAGGGGGAGTATTCATTTTTTGTGCGTAATACGGAGGCACTTTCGATGGGTCCGAGCTGACAGCGGGGGGAACTTTTTTTCGCGCAATCCGGTGGCCCGTTCGGTGGGTCCCAGCAGTCAGGGGGGAAACATTTTTTTCACGAAATGCGGTGGCCCGTCCAGTGGGTCCCTGCTGTCAGGTGGAGGAATCATTATTTTCCGCGTAATAAGGAGGCACTTCATTGCTGCCGTCGTGGACCCAGATGTCAGCCTCTCCATGTACAGTCCACGTCCGATGGAAGCCGTTCCTTGACCACGTTGACCACGCCGCGCCAAGAGCACCAGGGCGGTGGACGACGGCGAGGCCTAGGAAGGGGACGACGCGGAGCCGGGGAAGACGCGGCACTGGAAGCCCGTGCGGAGAGGAGTATGAGGGTTCACCGGTTTGGCTGCCGTGTGAGGCTGCCATCGCCGTGGATTAACAGGGGGTGTGGTTGAGTAGAGGGATGGCCTGGCCAGCGGTGGGAGTAGTAGGGGCGGTGAGGCCTCCACGACATCACAGCCGGCCACGAGAGGCAGGAGCACGCGGCACGACCGGCGCTGCTTTGGGCGGCTGGAGCAAGAAGACCAGAGGTTGAAGAAGCACTACGGTCATTGGATAGACATCGTACGGTCACTGCAGCTAGAATCTTTTATATTGACTAAGTTGACAAAGCCCTTGGTACGCGTCAACTTAGTAGGCCCACAGGTCAGCCTCCGAAACGGTGTGCCCCAGATGTCAGGGGGAGGAATCATTTTTTGGGCGGCTGAAGCAAGAATATCCGAGATTGAAGAAGAAGCACAACATCCGTTGGATGGACATGCAACAGCCACAGCTGCCAGAACCGTCTGTTGTTGACAAAGCCTTGCATACGCGTCAACTTAGAAGGCCCACAAGTGTGTGGCAGAGAACATATAGCCCATTTGCGATTTGTAAGAATGTACAACCCATTTTTTATTCTAATGGAATTTACTACAGCCCATGTACAGTTTGTTAAAAGTACAGCCCATTTTCTAGCTAGGACAACGATCAATAATTTCAACCAACCGCTCAAAACAGAATTAAAAAATAACCCACATTTTTATGGGATCCGAAATATTTTTATCCGAAATTTCTAGTCAGATTAAATATAATATCAAAATAAAGTTGTATTACGTTAAAATCCAATGAAATATTGCGCGCGCAACAAGTAATGAAATTAAAATTTTCAAATTCCAAAAATAATATATTTTTAAAAATAATTACGCGTTTGGTGTATTTTTTATAGTTACTGCCTAGTTATTATAATTACATCCCATTTATTATTTCTTAAAGTCCATTTTCTTGTTAAGCCTAATGCATACCTCCTAGGAAAGTTTGCAGCCCAGCGGGGCGGAGAATCACAAGTTGACCCGGATATTGTGTACAACTGTCGGCCCAGTTGCATTGCTGATATTGAAAAAAAGGCTTGTGTAGTATAGTACAACCTAACATGGCTACTCAGCCCACATTCAGCGACGCCGGAAAGGCCCAAACAAGGCTTCTGTACAACTTTTCGAAGTCACTGAGCTCAATTAATAACTTAAGAAAAAAGTTAGATTACAGCGGAACCTAATTAAAAGTTGTCACGAGCAAAGAAATAATTCAACGGGTCCCACTTGTGCATGTGTGCGTGTGTGCGTGTGTGTGTGCGAGAGAGAGAGACAGAGAGAGAGAGAGAGAGAGAGAGACCCATTGGTTGATGCTCGTAAATACATCTTTCAGCAATATGCATTGTTGATGCTCAGTAAAAACTTATATAGTTGACACAATCATATAGAACATCATAGCACACTGAACTTGCATACAAAAATTTCACGCAGGCGGCACAATCAGGATGGAAGCAGTGGATCGCTACGGGTAGGGCTATGTTGAAACCAACGAACTCGTACATAACGGTTCATCGTCTTTATCAATGACAGGGAAATATCTTGAATGCTGTGCAAAGAAAACAGACAAACAACACAATAAGTTCTGCTAGCACATTAAGTTGACGTACAACCCTTTATAAAAAAAGTTCAGGTACAAAATTAGAACAGGTCACAATCAAATGTACTGGCACATCAGTGCTTCACACCCATAGCTCGGATTTAACTAGTATCTGACAAGATTCAGTTGTTACCTCAAATTAGAGCACATCCAGGAAGCCAGCCCTGCCTCTTCTCCCAAAGAAGCAGTGGCCTCCGCCGCGCGATAGAGTAGGCCCTGTGCCATCCATCATTCCGAGCAACATGGGGAAAGTCTGACGTTGACTCCTGTAATGGTCGTCGTCGACGGACCCTGGCACCAGCGGCGGCGGCAGGACTTTGATTGATGGATTGACCACATCTTCGACATGCACGAACACTCGATACAGGCACATCCCTAACGTGGTACGCGGCAGCCTTGGTGGCGACGAATAGTACAACCCCGGTTCCTGCACCGGTATCTCAACACCAATCACCTTCGGTATGGTGGACGGCTTCTTCATCCATGCCATAACCGTCAGAGCCCAGCTGTCTGGAGGAACAAACATACTTACGAGCTCACCTCCAAGGTCGTTGATAAGCTCATTCATGGACTCGTTGTTCCAAGCACGTCGAGGCATGCCGTGGAAGGTAAGCTTTGTTAAAAACTCAAGCTCAGAGGGCACCGAGCCCCATCCTGGGTGCCACCGATCAAAGCTCACCAGCGCGCCATCGCAGAACAAACGCCGGGAAGATTCGAACACATGACTGCAGTCGAAAGTTGTCCGGAACCTGACGAAGAAATCAGCCGGTGGCGGACAGACTTCGACGAGCAAGTCACTTATTTGGATGCCGTGCGCAATGCCAAGAGCTTTGACAAGGTCGTCCGGCGAGACGGGAGGCCGGTCGCCGTTGATGGTTACCATCAGCACTTTGCCGGCAAACTGGTCGTCAAGCGCCGCCATGCCACTGTTGAGCGACAGCACGCAGCGACCGAAGGCAGGACGGACCTCAGGATCTCCGGCTCGGAGATCTGCGTTGACCGGCGACATGATAGTGAGCTTGAGTACAGGGAGTACAGGAGGGGGATTTGGGGGAACTGGAGTAGGAATTGAGATTCTAGAGGTGGGGGAGGGGCGGGAGATTGGGGATGAAAAGGTAGCTTGAATTTCGAACACGCGCCAATATGCTCTCGGCGCGCAAGCGCACGAAAACACCGGTGGCGCCCACATGTCAGCCTAAGAGTCCTTATTATTTATTTTTTGGAGAGCCCGGCCTTTTTTGAGGATCTTTTGAGAGCCCAGCCTGAAAGTCATAATTGACCTGTTTGGCATTGCGTTACTACTCGGCCCATATTCAACGACACCTCACTGGCACAAACAAGTGTACATCATCGAAAAGACACTGAGCTCAAATTATATAACTTGAAAAAAGGAGATACACTCTGAACACTGGAGAATGGTGATGCCCTCATTTAGCCCACCAGTAGTTCGAGACAATAAACAGTTTGAAACAACGATATATATAACATTCAAACACTGACTAGTGACTACTACTGACATAAACAGCAAGACATTGTAGTTCATAAGAAGTCTTGCTACACCACCAAAATGCACCCATCTGCAGCGCTCAGATTCTCGTGATCCAGACGAGAATGACATTCTAAACAGAGCCAACTATTACATAGCAAGAGTGACATAGACGAGGATGACCAAATGACAAGGAATATGCATAACAATAGAAAGAACTACCCATCCAGAACAAGCAGCAAAGACAACAAAGTCATTCGAAGAGATGATCCAACACCATCATAATTTGCAGCCCTGCTTCAGCGACCAATGATCCGGAGACACCAGTACTCCACCCTTTCGACACAACAGCCCAATTACCTATCAACCTGAAGGCTTGAACCACATCACTGCCTGTCGTAATTGAGACATCCAAGGATCAAAGTTAATCCGGATGCCTTTGTCATTCTCACCTTCTTTTTGGCTGCAGGCTATATCGTTGACAATCAGGGAGTTTGCTCCCGAACTCCTAGGGCTCGCCGTGTAGACACAGTTTTCCATAGCAAATAGAGCCTCCCTACCATCAAGTTCCTTGCCAACGGTGATCTCCTGGTTAATCGGATAATTGAGTCTGAGAAACAGAGAGTGTGAACCAAGGCTGTTTACCCGCCTCCAACTAAAAAATCCTGAAGGCCCCAACAAGCTGGTATCCTGCTCATAGACGTAACAGCCACTGTCCGGATACTCACGTATTTCACGGTGCTTGTATACAGTGGGTTTTTGCAATATAACTTTTCTGGCTCATGTGTCCGAATGATCATCAGTCTTTTGTCGTCGTCTGATCGAGCGAGGAACCAGTTGTGCTTCCCTGTTTTTGGCAAAGGTGGTGTGATTACAAAGGGCAGTAACTATAGGGACACTGCATCATATCAAAAAGGACAGGCATTGTTCAGAGTATGAGTAGGATAATGCAAGAAACAACATTGTTAATGTAAGATCAGCATTGATATGTCCCTGTTGGAACTGGGAGGAAAATACAGGGAAATGTATACTGGGTTCGAGAATATAGAAGTGCCATGCATGGTTATACTCATGTTATCTCGCAATCGATTCTTCACAGGAAACTACCATGTCATGCATGTTATGAAATCATGTTCTGTCCTCACAAACAAATTCTTCAAGGTAACTAACAGACCATGCATTGTTATATACTCGTGTTCTGTGGGCAAATTTTTTGTGAGGATATTATTCTAGCCATTGATTGCTGAAGGGCGAATATAGGTATGTACACATGGTAAGCATTACAGGATTTCACTACTTCCAAATATAGAGTTCTCCATATGCACATTTACTTCCCTAATGTATGGTTAGATGAAACCAACAGTTTGGTGCATGTTTCTACATCATGAAAATGAGGAAACTAACATGGCCATTGATCCACACTCATATTTAGTAGTAGTATATAGATTACTGTAAAATAAGGAGAATATCCATATATTCCTAACCGTTTGATTATTCAGGGGTACAAATTGGCTATAATGACATGATCACAATCGCATGAATTAACTCATTCCAAATATAGCTGATTTACGGCGTCTCTAATACATTGCCATAGTTCTACTCAAATTCCGCTGAGACGGAAACAACTTACATGCGCCGTCCCAGCAATACGTGGTGCCATCTGCTTTGTCGATCGCGTAGATGATGCCATTGTGTTCAATAGCATCACAGAAGTGTGTATCAGCTTTGACGACGATCCACTGCGAGCTGAGTTGTCTCCATCTAAAGAAGGCACCGGCGTAAAGATAGGCGAGTCCCTTGTCGAACAAGGCAATTAGCTTGAAGTCTGCGTAATCCGCATGTCGTGTGGGCGCTTGGCAGATTACAATCTTCTGCAAAACAAGGTCCGTCTAACTGACGCGGTAATCTAGATGACTAGGACCGCGATGGTAATACTCTATATAATCCAACGGCGGAAGGATAATCTCATGGGAGGTCTGGAAGTTCACGAGCACCAACTTTTTACTGTCTTCTCTAACGGCAGCCATTCAGTGGGAGTTCATGCCGACCCAGTACATAACTGCCAAGATGTTTCGGGCAATGGTGATCGGATCGAAGTCGAGGGAAATGATGTACAGCAACCCACTACATACCTGCAAAGAAGTTTCGGCTAATGGAGATCGGATTGAAGTCGAGGGGCATCATGTACGCCTCCATATCATGGTGAGCCAATCTCGCAAGACCAGATAGCAGCAAGCAGGGTATCTTGAAAATCTTAGGCCTCGCTTCAACGATGGTCGTGTGCATGCCTCTCGAGCATGCAGCCAGCCGCAGGGCGCTCAACATATCCATACACGAACAACAGAGGTCGAGGACGTCACTGGGGAGATAGCTCCAATCGCGACTCATATGGATCCTGCGCGGTTCGCATTCGGCCATGGTGGAGTTTGGTGAAGGAAATATGCCCTAGAGGCAATAATAAAAGTTATTATTTATTTCCTTATTTCATGATAAATGTTTATTATTCATGCTAAATTTGTATTAACCGGAAACATAATACTTGTGTGAATACATAGACAAACAGAGTGTCACTAGTATGCCTCTACTTAGCTAGCTCCTTGATCAAAGATGGTTATGTTTCCTAGCCATAGACATGAGTTGTCATTTGATTAACGGGATCCCATCATTAGGAGAATGATGTGATTGACTTGACCCATTCCGTTAGCTTAGCACTCGATCGTTTTAGTTATTTGCTATTGCTTTCTTCATGACTTATACCTGTTCCTATGACTATGAGATTATGCAACTCCCGTTTACCGGAGGAGCACTTTGTGTGCTACCAAACGTCACAACGTAACTGGGTGATTATAAAGGTGCTCTACAGGTGTCTCCAAAGGTACTTGTTGGGTTGGCGTATTTCGAGATTAGGATTTGTCACTCCGATTGTCGGAGAGGTATCTCTGGGCCCACTCAGTAATACACATCACTATAAGCCTTGCAAGCATTGTGACTAATGAGTTAGTTGCGGGATGATGTATTACGGAACGAGTAAAGAGACTTGCCGGGAACGAGATTGAACTAGGTATCGAGATACCGACGATCGAATCTCGGGCAAGTAACCTACCGATGACAAAGGGAACAACGTATGTTGTTATGCGGTCTGACCGATAAAGATCTTTGTAGAATATGTGGGAGCCAATATGAGCATCCAGGTTCCGCTATTGGTTATTGACCGGAGACGTGTCTCGGTCATGTCTACATAGTTCTCGAACCCATAGGGTCCGCACGCTTAAAGTTCGATGACGGTTATATTATGAGTTTATGTGTTTTGATGTACCAAAGGTAGTTCGGAGTCCCGGATGAGATCGGGGACATGACGAGGAGTCTCAAAATGGCCGAGACGTAAAGATCGATATATTGGACGACTATATTCGGACTTCGGAAAGGTTCCGAGTGATTCGGGTATTTATCGGAGTACCGGAGAGTTACAAGAATTCGCCGGGGAGAAGTATTGGGCCTTATTGGGCCATACGGAAATAGAGGAGAGAGGCCAAAAGGAAGGAGGCGCGCACCCCCCTCTGGTTCGAATTGGACAAGGGGTGCAGCCCCCTTTTCCTTCTCCCTCTCCCCCTCTTTACTTCTCTCCTACTCCAACAAGGAAAGGAGGAGTCCTACTCCCGGTGGGAGTAGGACTCCCCCCTTGGCGCGCCCTCCTCCTTGGCCGGCCGCCTCCCCCCTTGCTCCTTTATATACGGGGGCAGGGGGGCACCCCATAGACATAACAATTGATCTATTGATCTCTTAGCCGTGTGCGGTGCCCCCTCCACCATATTACACCTCGGTAATATCGTAGCGGTGCTTAGGCGAAGCCCTGCGTCGGTAGAACATCATCATCGTCACCACGCCGTCGTGCTGATGAAACTCTCCCTCAACACTCGGCTGGATCGGAGTTCGAGGGACGTCATCGAGCTGAACGTGTGCTGAACTTGGAGGTGTCGTGCGTTCGGTACTTGATCGGTCGGATCGTGAAGACGTACGACTACATCAACCGCGTTGTGTTAATGCTTCCGCTTTCGGTCTACGAGGGTACGTGGACAACACTCTCCCCTCTCGTTGCTATGCATCGCCATGATCTTGCGTGTGCGTAGAATTTTTTTGAAATTACTACGTTTCCCAACAGTGGTATCAGAGCCAGGTTTTATGCGTTGATGTTATATGCACAAGTAGAACACAAGTGAGTTGTGGGCGATATAAGTCATACTGCTTACCAGCATGTCATACTTTGATTCGGTGGTATTGTTGGATGAAGTGGCCCGGACCGACATTACGCGTACGCTTACGCGAGACTGGTTATTCCGACGTGCTTTGCACAGAGGTGGCTGGCGGGTGTCTATTTCTCCAACTTTAGTTGAACCGAGTGTGGCTACGCCCGGTCCTTGCGAAGGTTAAAACAGCACCAACTTGACAAACTATCGTTGTGGTTTTAATGCGGAGGTAAAAACGGTTCTTGCTAAGCCCAGTAGCAGCCACGTAAAACTTGCAACAACAAAGTAGAGGACGTCTAACTTGTTTTTGCAGGGCATGTTGTGATGTGATATGGTCAAAGCATGATGCTAAATTTATTGTATATGATGATCATGTTCTGTAACCGAGTTATCGGCAACTGGCAGGAGCCATATGGTTGTCGCTTTATTGTATGCAATGCAATCGCCCTGTAATGCTTTACTTTATCACTAAGCGGTAGCGATAGTCGTAGAAGCATAAGATTGGTGAGACGACAACGATGCTACGATGGAGATCAAGGTGTCGCGCCGGTGACGATGGTGATCATGACGGTGCTTCGGAGATGGAGATCACAAGCACAAGATGATGATGGCCATATCATATCACTTATATTGATTGCATGTGATGTTTATCTTTTATGCATCTTATCTTGCTTTGATTGACGGTAGCATTATAAGATCATCCCTCACTAAATTATCAAAGTATAAGTGTTCTCCCTGAGTATGCACCGTTGCGAAAGTTCTTCGTGCTGAGACACCACATGATGATCGGGTGTGATAGGCTCTACGTTCAAATACAACGAGTGCAAAACAGTTGCACACGCGGAATACTCAGGGTAAGCTTGACGAGCCTAGCATATAACAGATATGGCCTCGGAACATGGAGACCGAAAGGTCGAGCGTGAATCATATAGTAGATATGATCAACATAGTGATGTTCACCGTTGAAACTACTCCATCTCACGTGATGATCGGACATGGTTTAGTTGATATGGATCACGTGATCACTTAGAGGATTAGAGGGATGTCTCTCTAAGTGGGAGTTCTTAAGTAATATGATTAATTGAGCTTAAATTTATCATGAACTTAGTCCTGATAGTATTTTTGCAAATTATGTTGTAGATCAATAGCTCGCGTTGTTGCTTCCCTGTGTTTATTTTTGATATGTTCCTAGAGAAAATTATGTTGAAAGATGTTAGTAGCGAAGATGCGGATTGGATCCGTGATCTAAGGATTATCCTCATTGCTGCACAGAAGAATTATGTCCTTGATCTACCGCTAGGTGACAGACCTATTGCAGGAGCAGACGTTATGAATGTTTGGCTAGCTCAATATGATGACTACTTGATAGTTTAGTGCACCATGCTTAACGGCTTAGAATCGGGACTTCAAAGACGTTTTGAACGTCATGGACCGTATGAGATGTTCCAGGAGTTGAAGTTAATATTTCAAGCAAATACCCGAGTTGAGAGATATGAAGTCTCCAACAAGTTCTATAGCTAAAAGATGGAGGAGAATAAATCAAGCAGTGAGCATGTGCTCAGATTGTCTGGGTACTACAATCGCTTGAATCAAGTGGGAGTTAATCTTCCAGATAAAATAGTGATTGACAAAATTCTCTAGTCACCATCACAAAGTTAGTAGAACTTCGTGATGAACTATAGTATGTAAGGGATGACGCAAGTAATTCCCGAGCTCTTCGCGATGCTGAAATCGACGAAGGTAGAAATCAAGAAAGAGCATCAAGTGTTGATGATTAACAAGACCACTAGTTTCAAGAAAAGGGCAAAGGGATAGAAGGGGAACTTCAAGAAGAACGGCAAGCAAGTTGCTACTCAAGTGAAGAAGCCCAAGTCTGTACCTAAGCCTGAGACTAAGTGCTTCTACTTCAAAGGGACTGGTCACTGGAAGCGGAACTGCCCCAAGTATTTGGCGGATAAGAAGGATGGCAAAGTGAACAAAGGTACATTTGATATACAGATTATTGATGTGTATTTTACTAGTGTTCGTAGCAACCCCTCGGTATTTGATACTGGTTCAGTTGCTAAGAGTAGTAACTCGAAACGGGAGTTGCAGAATGAACAGAGACTAGTTAAGGGTAAAGTGACGATGTGTGTTGGAAGTGGTTCCAAGATTGATGTGATCATCATCGCACAATCCATATAACTTTCGGGATTAGTGTTGAACCTAATTAAGTGTTATTTGGTGTTTGCGTTGAGCATGAATATGATTTGATCATGTTTATTGCAATACGGTTATTCATTTAAGTTAGAGAATAATTGTTGTTCTGTTTACATGAATAAAACCTTATATGGTTACACACCCAATGAAAATGGTTCGTTGGATCTCGATCGTAGTGATACCCATATTCATAATATTGAAGCCAAAAGATGCAAAGTTAATAATGATAGTGCAACTTATTTGTGGCACTGCTGTTTAGGTCATATTGGTGTAAAGCGCATGAAGAAACTCCATGCTGATGGACTTTTGGAACCTCTTGATTATGAATCACTTGGTAGTTGCGAACCGTGCCTCATGGGCAAGATGACTAAAATGCTGTTCTCCGGAACTATGGAGAGAGCAACAGATTTGTTGGAAATCTTACATACAGATGTATGTGGTCCGATGAATGTTGAGGCTCACGGCGGGTATTGTTATTTTCTAACCTTCACAGATGATTTGAGCAGATATGGGTATATCTACTTGATGAAACATAAGTCTGAAACATTTGAAAGTTCAGAGAATTTCAGAGTGAAGTGGAAAATCATCATGACAAGAAAATAAGGTTTCTACGATATGATCGCGGAGACAAATATTTGAGTACGAGTTTGGTCTTCAATTAAAACAATGTGGAATAGTTTCACAAATTCATGCCACCTGGAACACCACAGCATAATGGTGCGTATGAACGTCATAACCGTACTTTATTGGATATAGTGCAATCTATGATGTTTCTTACCGATTTACCACTATCGTTTTGGGGTTATGCATTAAAGACAACTGCATCCACGTTAAAAAGGGCACCGTCTAAGTCCGTTGAGACGACACAATATGAACTGTGGTTTGGCAAGAAACCAAAGTTGACGTTTCTTAAAGTTTGGGGTTGTGATGCTTATATGAAAAAGTTTCATCCTGATAAGCTCAAACCCAAATCGGAGAAATATGTCTTCATAGGATACCCAAAGGAGATTGTTGGGTACACCTTCTATCACAGATCCGAAGGCAAGACTTTTGTTGCTAAATTCCGAATCTTTCTAGAGAAGGAGTTTCTCTCGAAAGAAGTGAGTGGGAGGAAAGTAGAACTTGATGAGGTAACTGTACCTGCTCCCTTATTGGAAAGTAGTTCATCACAGAAATCTGTTCCTGTGACTCCTACACTAATTAGTGAGGAAGCTAATGATGATGATCATGTAACTTCAGATCAAGTTACTACCAAACCTCGTAGGTCAACCAGAATGAAATCCGCACCAGAGTGGTATGGTAATCCAGTTCTGGAGGTCATGTTACTTGACCATGACAACCCTATGAACTATGAGGAAGCGATGATGAGCCCAGATTCCGCGAAATGGCTTGAGGCCATGAAATTTGAGATGGGATCCATGTATGAGAACAAAGTGTGGACTTTGGTTGACTTGCCCGATGATCGGCAAGCAATTGAGAATAAATGGATCTTCAAGAGGAAGACGGACGCTGATAGTAGTGTTACTATCTACAAAGCTAGAATTGTCGCAAAAGGTTTTCGACAAGTTTAAGGTGTTGACTACCATGAGAGTTTCTCACTCGTATCTATGCTTAAGTCTGTCCGAATCATGTTAGCAATTGCCGCATTTATTAAAGAAGAGTTGTATATGATGCAACCAGAAGGTTTTGTCAATCCTAAAGGTGCTAACAAAATATGCAAAGCTCCAGCGATCCATCTATGGACTGGTGCAAGCATCTCGGAGTTGGAATATACGCTTTGATAAGTTGATCGAAGCATATAGTTTTATACAGACTTGCAGTGAAGCCTGTATTTACAAGAAAGTGAGTGGGAGCACTACAACATTTCTGATAAGTATATGTGAAAGACATATTGTTGATCGGAAATAATGTAGAATTATTCTGCAAAGCATAAAGGAGTGTTTGAAAGGAGTTTTTTAAAGAAAGGCCTCGGTAAAGCTGCTTACATATTGAGCATCAAGATCTATAGAGATAGATCAAAACGCTTGATAAGTTTTTTCAGTGAGTACATACCTTGACAAGATTTTGAAGTAGTTCAAAATGGAACAGTCAAAGAAAGAGTTCTTGCATGTGTCACAAGGTGTGAAATTGAGTAAGACTCAAAGCCCGACCACGGCAGAAGATAGAAAGAGAATGAAAGTCATTCCCTATGCCTCAGCCATAGGTTCTATAAAGTATGCCATGCTGTGTACCAGATCTATTGTATACCCTACACTGATTTTGGCAAGAGAGTACAAGAGTGATCTAGGAGTAGATCACTGGATAGCGGTCAAAATTATCCTTAGTGGAATAAGGATATGTTTCTCGATTATAGAAGTGACAAAAGGTTCGTCGTAAAGGGTTACGTCGATGCAAGTTTTGACACTAATCTAGATGACTCTAAGTCTCGGTCTAGATACATATTGAAAGTGGGAGCAATTAGCTAGAGTAGCTCCGTGCAGAGCATTGTAGACATAGAAATTTGCAAAATACTTACGGATCTGAATGTGACACACCCGTTGAGTAAAATTATCTCACAATCAAAACATGATCACACCTTAGTACTCTTTGGGTGTTAATCACATAGCGATGTGAACTAGATTATTGACTCTGGTAAACCCTTTGGGTGTTGGTCACATGACGATGTGAACTATGGGTGTTAATCACATGGTGATGTGAACTATTGGTATTAAATCACATCGTGATGTGAACTAGATTATTGACTCTAGTGCAAGTGGGAGACTGAAGGAAATATGACCTAGAGGCAATAATAAAAGTTATTATTTATTTCCTTATTTCATGATAAATGTTTATTATTCATGCTAGAATTGTATTAACCGGAAACATAATACTTGTGTGAATACATAGACAAACAGAGTGTCACTAGTATGCCTCTACTTGACTAGCTCGTTGATCAAAGATGGTTATGTTTCCTAGCCATAGACATGAGTTGTCATTTGATTAACGGGATCACATCATTAGGAGAATGATGTGATTGACTTGACCCATTCTGTTAGCTTAGCACTCGATCGTTTTAGTATGTTGCTATTGCTTTCTTCATGACTTATACATGTTCCTATGACTATGAGATTATGCAACTCCCGTTTACCGGAGGAGCACTTTGTGTGCTACCAAACTTCACAACGTAACTGAGTGATTATAAAGGTGCTCTACAGGTGTCTCCTAAGGTACTTGTTGGGTTGTCGTATTTCGAGATTAGGATTTGTCGCTCCGATTGTTGGAGAGGTATCTCTGGGCCCACTCAGTAATATACATCACTATAAGCCTTGCAAGCATTGTGACTAATGAGTTAGTTGCGGGATGATGTATTACGGAACGAGTAAAGAGACTTGACGGTAACGAGATTGAACTAGGTATCGAGATACCGACGATCGAATCTCGGGCAAGTAACATACTGATGACAAAGGGAACAACGTATGTTGTTATGCGGTCTGACCGATAAAGATCTTCGTAGAATATGTGGGAGCCAATATGAGCATCCAGGTTCCGCTATTGGTTATTGACCGGAGACGTGTCTCGGTCATGTCTACATAGTTCTCGAACCCGTAGGGTCCGCACGCTTAAAGTTCTATGACGGTTATATTATGAGTTTATGTGTTTTGATGTACCGAAGGTAGTTCGGAGTCCCAGATGAGATCGGGGACATGACGAGGAGTCTCAAAATGGCCGAGACGTAAAGATCGATATATTGGACGACTATATTCGGACTTCGGAAAGGTTCCGAGTGATCGGGTATTTATCGGAGTACCAGAGAGTTACGGGAATTCGCCGGGGAGAAGTATTGGGCCTTATTGGGCCATACGGGAATAGAGGAGAGAGGCCAAAAGGAAGGAGGCGCGCACCCCCCTCTGGTCCGAATTGGACAAGGGGTGCAGCCCCCTTTTCCTTCTCCCTCTCCCCCTCTTTACTTCTCTCCTACTCCAACAAGGAAAGGAGGAGTCCTACTCCCGGTGGGAGTAGGACTCCCCCCTTGGCGCGCCCTCCTCCTTGGCCGGCCGCCTCCCCCCTTGCTCCTTTATATACGGGGGCAGGGGGGCACCCCATAGACACAACAATTGATCTATTGATCTCTTAGCCGTGTGCGGTGCCCCCCTCCACCATATTACACCTCGATAATATCGTAGCGGTGCTTAGGCGAAGCCCTGCGTCGATAGAACATCATCATCGTCACCACGCCGTCGTGCTGACGAAACTCTCCCTCAACACTCGGCTGGATCGGAGTTCGAGGGACGTCATCGAGCTGAACGTGTGCTGAACTCGGAGGTGCCGTGCGTTCGGTACTTGATCGGTCGGATCGTGAAGACGTACGACTACATCAACCGCGTTGTGTTAATGCTTCCGCTTTCGGTCTACGAGGGTACGTGGACAACACTCTCCCCTCTCGTTGCTATGCATCACCATGATCTTGCGTGTGCGTAGAATTTTTTTGAAATTACTACGTTTCCCAACATTTGGAAGGTTGGGTTTTGGGGGGCTTGATTTACGGGGGAGAAGGCTGTCGGTGCAGGAGCGGCTAGCGAGGGAATAGTGGTACTGGGGGAGGCGAGCGAGGCGAGGGTATGCGGGGGCACAGTGAGATAATGAAGAGTGACCTCAGGATCTCCGGCAAGACGGAGATGGAGATGGAGTGGTGCTAGGGGAGAGGGAGACGAGGCGAGGCATGCTATGCAGCGGCGGTGACAGTGACTGCACAGTGCACAAGGTGAGGCTGACTTTGGTAACCCGGACACGCCGCCTGGACTGGTGTCACCTCGGGCGCAGGGTCTTGTCACTTCACTGTGAAGACCGGATGAATAATAGTATTTTGACCATCAAGTGTACCACAGTTGTACTACAACTACTAGTAGGAGTAGTTGGAACATGAGTACACTCCCGTGCTAGCATGCCTCTGGGTTCACTTCATCCTCCAGCTATCATCCATATTGCAAGCAGAACCAAATTCTCGTGCATGCGGAAGCCCGAAGAAGGACTTTTCTTTTTTGAGGATAACCGCATATTCCTTAACCGTTGTCGGAGGGAATGGCCACGGGTAGCCTAACCGACTACCCCTGGCTCTTCGGAAAATTTATCAAGCCTTTGGGCCTTCAAGCACTCCAAGCATTTGGGCCGCCTTCCCTGGCCGGCTACCACTAAAGCCGACTCCCGGAAGGCGACCCAGCCTCACCGACCCCTCCCCAGGACGACCACGGGGTGGCCGACTCCAAGAAGCCGGCCAAGAAGGACGCCGACTCCTAGGAGCCGGCCAAGACCACAACCACTCCTACATAACGGCGACCTGACGGGGTATGGCCACAGTGCGGCCCACGACCCCCGAAGCCCGAGCCGGGCACGGCTACAGGAGGCCGTACGGGAGGGACGTCTCCCGTGCGGCTCGGCACTGTAGCCACGCTAGCCTCGACGTCATCCGCGACCCACTCCTGTACGGCCTGAGGACTGCGGGCCCCTTCAGCCAGAGAGAGGCATGAAGGCGGCCCGGCTTTTCCTAGTCGGCCAGGAGTCTAGCCGGCCTCTAGAAGCCGGCTACTCCCTCCCTCGGAGCAGGAGCCCCATTAAGGAGACAAGACGAGGTGATGCTACAGTGATAGCCCCCGAGGCGGCCCACTGTAGCCACGCTCACCTCGACAAAGCTCACATCATCAGAGGCGCGGCTACAGTAAGCAGCCGCCGACAAGACCCTAGGCGGTGGGACCGGCCTGTCGACCAAGTAGCCGGCAGCCGGCGGGACCCACCAGCCGGCGGGACCCAGCAGCCGGCGGAGAAGCCGGCGAGCATAGACACTGACGGCTGGGACCAGTTCCCAGTCGGATTACCATTGTACCCCCGGGGGGTAGGCCTATATAAACCCCCCGGAGCACCCATGCAAAGGGTTCGCTTCTAGGTTGGCCTTTGAGCATAGGTGGCTTCTAGGTTAACACCCACGCATAGCACACACACCATAGATAGAGGGAAGCAAGAGCTAGCCTTGTTCTTCTTCTCCCTTGATCCCAACAGCTCCAGGAGCGATTGTAGCTACCCTTTATCGATCTAGTGATCATGCGGAGACCCCGCAGAGCAGGACTAGGGGTGTTATCTCCTCGGAGAGCCCCGAACCTGGGTAAGATTCGCCGGCGTGCATGTCTTCGCCTCATCCCGTTTCCAGGCACCGGCGACGTTTTATTGGCTCCCACAATGATAAGCCATCCCTTGGCATATGTCGCACCAACCACCCGACATTTGGCGCCCACCGTGGGGCCAGGTGCACCGTCGTCTGGAGACCTGTTCTGGACGGGAACCCTCTTCTTCCCCCGCGAGCGCAGCCAGCCTGCTGCGCCCGATGGCGTTTGCCTCAACGCGCTGCAAGGCGTCGACGACGCCTGCGCAGCGAGCCGCCTCGCCGATCTGCTCGGCGAGACTCGCATCTCCGATGAGCCTGCGTCCGACGCAGGCACCGACTACCCCGAGAGCCGCCTCGTCAGCCTCCTCGACCAACTTCACGTCTCCAGTGAGCCTGCCGCGGACATGGAGTCGGTCGGATCCACCGACCCGATGCTCGTCGACTCCGACACCGCGTCGCTCGACGCCTACCCCTCCGACGTGGTGGTCTTCGACGACCCCCTCCCTCGAGCTGACAGCGGCAGCAGCGCTGTCACCGAAGTGCTGGTCATCAGCCACGTCTCCAACTCGGGCGAGAACGCCCGCGACGCTCATCAAACGGCGATGCACGACCTCTCCGTCCCCATCCCGACCGACGCCGACGCCGAGACCCTGGAGGCACGACGTCTTTCCCTCATCGCGGAGAGCAAGAAGATAGCCTCGATGAGACGCCTCACCGAGGCCCACCAGCGCGAAGTCGACCGCGCTGCCTTCGGGACGCCGCCGCCTAGCGGCCCGAGCCGAGCCGGCTTCGTCCAGAAGCGCGGCGCAGCCGTTGCCAGCATGCTGGGCGCAGATCGCCCCGTCTACGCCACCCCGCTTGAGAACCTGCGAGCCGCTCAGGCGGCAGCAGAGGAGCTCAATGGGCTAGGAGCCGATGAGCTCCCTTAAATGACAAGACGGATCCAGCAGCTGATCGACGCGGCTGCAGAACGGCACGAAGCCGGCGCCCGAGCTGATAGCCATCCCCCGCGCCGGGAGCACGCCGCGACGTCCCGCTCGCCGACTGCAAGCGGCGCGCGCCAGAAGAAAGACAAGGAGCCGGCTGCCAGCCGCAGCCGGACTCGCCTTACCATCGAGCGCGACGCGGATGGCCGCCCTCGAGCTGTAGAGCACCAGGGAAGCCTGCCTCCTCCCCCGCCTCGAAGAGAAAGACGCCTCACTCCACCGCCTGTCACCCATCCGACTCTTGGCGACCGACTCGGCCGCCGAGAAGGAGTCGGCGAGAATGACGCCCGCCACAGGATCGACCGCCTAGCTCGATCCTTGGCGCTAGAAGAAGAAGACGATGTCGGCCCGCCATGCTTTGGCCCCCGCATCCGCGACGAGCCCTTCCCCAAAGGGTTCTCGCTCCCCAGAGACACACCCAAGTACAACGGCTCGGTGAAGCCGGAAGATTGGCTCATCGACTACTCCACAGCCGTCAGCATCGCCAACGGCAATCGGCGCGTCGCCGTGAAGTATGTCCCCTTGACGCTGCAAGGCACGGCGCGCACATGGCTCAACAGCCTCAAGCCCTACAGCATCAACAGCTGGCTGGACTTCACCGAAGTTTTCGCCCGCAACTTCACCAGCACCTACAAGCGGCCTCCCAAGCCTCGCCGGCTCTCCCTCTGTGTCCAGGGGCCCAACGAGTCGACCCGCGACTACCTCACGCGATGGGCCGAGCTCCGCAACTCCTGCGAGGGAGTGCACGAGGTCCAGGCCAGCGAGTACTTCACTGCCGGGTGCCGAGAGGGCACCCTCCTCAAGCACCGCCTCCTGTGTGACGAGCCGGCTACCCTCGACGAGCTACTGGTCATCGCCGACAAGTACGCCACTGCCGACTCCTCCATGAAGACCAAGCTCCGAGTGGACGCCTCGGGGAAAGTAGTTGCTCCGGCTCCCAAGACGCCGGCTGGCGACCCTAACCGGCGCCCCTACCAGAACGACCACAAGCGCAAGGGCCCCATGCCGACTTCCTCCAGTCGACAGGTGGCCACAGTTGTAGACGAGCAGCCCGAAGAGCGTCCCGCTCGCAAGAAGATGGGTGGCCGGCCGCCCTGGCAGCCGTCTTTCTCCTACGAACAAGCACTCGACGCTCCCTGCAAGTTCCACAGCGGCGCGAAGCCGTCCAACCATACAACACGGAAATGCCACTGGCTCACCCGCATCACCAAGGGCGAAGGGATGGTGCCGCCTCCGCCTCCCGGCCCGCCGCCTCCAGCTCCCCAGCAGCCGGCGGCCCGGCCGGCAGTCGGCGCCATCCAAGACGAGTTCCCCGAAGCGCACGACGCCTACGTCGTCTTCACCAGTCAAGTCGACGACAAGCGCAGCCGACGCCGACAGCACCAAGAAGTAAACGCAGTCGCCTCCAGCACCGCCGAGTTCATGCACTGGTCGGAAAAGCCCATCAGCTGGAGCCAGGCCGACCACCCAGAGGTGATGCCTTCGCCTGGCTCCTATGCTATGGTCTTGGACGTCACCCTTGCGACGGAGAGGCGAGCTGCCAGATTTTCCCGCGTCCTGATAGACGGCGGAAGCAGTATCAACATACTGTACCACGATACCATGGACAAGCTGAACATCAAAGCAAAGCAGCTCATGCCGAGCCGCACCGTCTTCCATGGTATCATACCCGGCCTATCTTGCTCTCCAATCGGCAAGATCAAAATGGATGTTCTCTTCGGAGACAAAGATCACTTTCGCCGGGAAGCAATATGGTTCGAGGTGGTGGATTTGGAGAGCCCCTATCATGCACTGCTTGGCCGACCTGCTTTGGCCAAGTTCATGGCTGTGCCCCACTACGCCTACTTGAAGATGAAGATGCCGAGCTCGAAGGGGATCATCACGGTAGCCAGCGACTACAAGAAATCCATCGAGTGTGCCATGGCCAGCAGCCGGCTGGCCGAGTCCCTCGTGGTGGCCGAAGAGAAGAAGATGTTGGAGCGGGTAGTGGCCATGGCCAGCAAGCAGCCGGCCTTGTCCCCCAACCCCAAGGACTGTGATGCGCAGGGCTCCTTCCAGCCTGCGAAAGAGACAAAGAAGATTCCTCTAGACCCAGAGCACCCGGAGAGGTTCGCCGTGATTGGGGCGAACTTGGACAGTAAATAGGAAGGCGAGCTCGTCGACTTCCTCCATGAGAATCGAGACATCTTTGCATGGTCCCCGAAGGACATGCCGGGTGTCCCGAAGGATTTCGCCGAGCACAAATTATATGTCCGAGCTGATGCGAAGCCGGTCAAGCAACCCCTCCGCCGACTATCAGAAGAGAAGCGAAGAATCGTGGGAGAAGAGATAGCCCGACTCCTTGCAGCCGGCTTCATCATGGAAGTGTTCTTTCCAGAATGGCTTGCCAATCCAGTTCTGGTTTTGAAGAAGAATAACAAGTGGCGCATGTGTATAGACTACACAAGTTTGAACAAGGCCTGCCCAAAGGATCCGTTTGCTTTGCCACGGATCGACCAAGTGATAGACTCCACAGCCAGATGCGAGCTGTTAAGTTTTTTGGATGCATACTCAGGGTATCATCAGATCAAGTTGGACCCGGCTGACCGCCTGAAGACTGCCTTCATCGCACCCTTTGGAGCTTTCTGCTACCTGACAATGACATTCGGCTTGAGAAACGCCGGTGCCACTTTTCAGCGTTGCATGCAGAAATGCCTCTTGAAACAACTCGGCAGAAATGCCCACGTCTACTTAGACGACATTGTGGTGAAGACAGAGAAGCGCGGTACTTTGCTGGAAGACCTGAAGGAAACATTTGCCAACTTGCGCCGATTCCAGATCAAGCTCAACCCCGAGAAGTGCGTGTTCGGAGTGCCAGCCGGCCAGCTGCTAGGCTTCTTGGTCTCCGAACGCGGCATTGAGTGCAACCCTGTCAAGATCAAGGCCATCGAGAGGATGGAGATTCCCACCAAGCTGTGAGATGTGCAGAAGTTCACTGGCTGCTTAGCCTCCCTGAACCGTTTTATCAGTCGACTAGGAGAGAAGGCTCTCCCCCTGTACCGACTCATGAAGAAGTCCACTCACTTTGAGTGGAATGATCAAGCCGACCAAGCCTTCCATGAGTTGAAGAAGATGTTGACCACTCCGCCTGTCCTGGCTGCGCCGACTGAGAAGGAGCCCATGCTGCTCTACATCGCCGCGACAAGCCGAGTCGTCAGCACTGTTGTTGTGGTCTAGCGCCCGGAGGAAGGCCGAGCCCAGCTGGTCCAGAGGCCGGTCTACTATCTCAGCGAAGTACTGTCTAGCTCAAAGCAAAACTACCCGCACTACCAGAAGATGTGCTATGGGGTGTACTTCGCTGCCAAGAAATTGAAGCCCTACTTCCAAGAGCACCCCATCACGGTCGTGTGCACTGCCCCGCTCGCCGAGATCATAGGCAGCCGGGATGCATCCGGCCGGGTGGCCAAATGGGCCATTGCCTTGGCGCCCTACACGATTTTCTATCAACCCCGCACCGCCATCAAGTCGCAAGCATTGGCCGACTTCCTCGTCGACTGGGCCGAGACCCAGTACTTACCGCCGGCTCCCGACTCTACCCATTGGCGGATGCATTTTGACGGGTCCAAGATGCGCACCGGCTTGGGAGCCGGCATCGTCCTCACCTCTCCCAAAGGAGACAAGCTCAAGTACACGCTGCAGATCCACTTCGCCGCCTCCAACAACGTGGCCGAGTACGAGGCGCTCGTACATGGGCTCCGGCTAGCCAAAGAACTCGGCATACGCCGGATCCTGTGCTACGGCGACTCAGACCTGGTGGTCCAGCAATCATCTGGCGACTGGGACGCCAAGGACGCAAACATGGCGAGCTACCGTTTCCTCGTCCAGCAGATGAGCGGATACTTCAAAGGGTGCGAGTTCCTCCACGTGCCAAGGGCCGACAACGACCAAGCAGATGCCCTAGCACGGATCGGCTCCACCCGACAAGCCATACCGATTGGCGTCTCCCTCCAGCGCCTCCTCAAGCCGTCCATCCAGCCGTCTCCAGAGTCGGATTCCATCATCGTACCGCCTGCGCCAGAAACAGCCGGATCCGGCTCAAGAAACCCCGCAGGCGGCACGGGGACTTCGACGACTGCCCCGGGGACTGACGTAGTCGCACCCGGCCCAGGGACTTCAGAACCCGACCCGGAGACTGCAGCAGTCGGCTCGGGGACTGCAACGACACAAGAAGCGGCGGTCGACTCCAAAACAACACCCAACCCACCCACCCGAGTCATGGTGGCCACATTAACAGCAGAAGAAGTCACAGCTCCCTCATGGGCCCAGCCCATCGTCAAGTTCCTAGTCAGCAGAGAGCTGCCGGCTGATGAGATCGCAGCAAGACTAGTGCAACGACGAGCCGCAGCATACACAATAATCAACAGGGAGCTCGTGAAGCGCAGCGTCACTGGAGTCTTCCAGCGTTGCCTTGAGCCAGAAAAAGGAGTGGCAATCCTCAAAGACATCCACCAAGGCGAATGCGGCCATCACGCCGCCTCAAGATCCCTCGTGGCCAAGGCTTTCCGCCACGGGTTCTTCTGGCCGACTGCCTTGGAGGATGCTAAAGAAATAGGCAAGAGCTGCAGAGGATGTCAAGTCTTCAGTTCCAAACAACACCTGCCGGCTTCTACCCTCAAGACCATTCCCCTCACCTGGCCTTTTGCCGTTTGGGGACTGGACATGGTGGGCCCTTTCAAGACAGCCCGCGGTGGCATGACACACCTACTCGTTGCGGTGGACAAGTTCACAAAGTGGATCGAAGCCAAGCCCATCAAGAAGCTGAACGGGCCGACTGCCGTGACATTCATCACCGACATCACCACTCGGTATGGCGTGCCGCACAGCATCATCACCGACAACGGCACGAACTTCGCCAAAGGCGCACTGGCACGTTTCTGCGTGACGCAGGGCATCCGACTGGACTTAGCGTCCGTTCCCACCCGCAGTCAAACGGCCAGGTCGAGCGAGCAAATGGACTTATCCTCTCCGGCATCAAGCCCCGGCTGGTTGTACCACTGGAGCGATCGGCCGGCTGTTGGCTCGAAGAGCTGCCGGCTGTCCTCTGGAGTCTGCGCACTACACCCAACAAGTCAACCGGCTTCACTCCACTCTTCCTTGTGTACGGTGCCAAGGCTGTCATCCCAACAGACATCGAGTTCGACTCGCCTCGGATCACCATGTACACAGAGGAGGAAGCTAAAGAAGCAAGAGAAGACGGCGTCGACCTACTGGAAGAAGGCCGGCTGTTAGCCCTCAGCCGGTTCGCCATCTACCAGCAAGGCCTGCGCCGCTACTACAACCGCAAGGTCAAGCGAAGATCCTTCCAAGAGGGTGACCTTGTGCTCCGGCTGATCCAGCGAACAGCCGGCCAGCACAAGCTCTCGGCCCCTTGGGAGGGCCCCTTCGTCGTCAGCAAGGCACTCGGCAACGACTCCTACTACTTGATCGACGCGCAAAAGCCAAGAGCACGCAAGAGAGACGACTCCGGCAAGGAGTCGGAGCGACCATGGAACGCAAACCTCCTAAGACGATTTTACAGCTGAAAAGCAGTATGTATCACGCCCCCCTTTTTGTGTTAAGTACAAACCAACAGGCCCCCCGAACAGTACTCGGGGACTGCCTTTTATTTATCTATGAATGATGAGTATCATACCCATGAATGTATTATTACATTCTGAATTCCTGTCCGGCACCGGGTCCGACTAGTCGGCCCGGGGACTGGCCGCCTTGAGCTATATTCAAAGTTCTTCCCGAAGTCAGCAAAGTAGTGCGCCGGCTCCCAAGTCCTCCCTTGTTGAAAGTCGCAGCTCAAAGAACTGACTATCCGACTAGCAAGAGAGAAGACAGAAAGGACGCCCACACGAAAAACGGCTAAGGAACAACTAACCTATATAGCAAAGAGACGGCCTCCATATATGCCTGCCGGCTGTCAAGGCAGCCGGCTGGCCGGCTTCCTAAAAAACTTAGCTTAAGTCCGGCAGAGCTAAAAGTACTTCCCCCTCCCCAATCGGCCAGGCACCCCCCCGGCTACAGATTGCAGAGCAACTGTTTGACTGGGGAGGCGGCAACCAAGGGAGGGCGGCAAAGGAAAAAAGCAGAAGGACAAAAAGCAAAAGTGCAAGGAAAGACCGATTGCATAACTTATATACATAAAGCCGCCCACAGGCCGGCAACAGACTTAAGTTTGAATACACCCAGTGGGTGGAATTGTGCAGACTTAACCAAACATTGTTCAAAAGTAACAAGATAGGAAAACAAAAGAAAGAAGACTAAGGCGTGACATGATGGCCGAGCTGGTCGGGGAAGGCGGCCTCGCCGGCTGAAGGAGTGGCCGCCTAGCTGGTCCCGGCTTGACCACCTCCGGCGGCAGGAGACGCACTCGCACGCGACGTAGTGCTGGAGGCGCGGTCAGGCTGGCCGGCTACTCCACCAGCCGGCTCGGCGTCTTCACCCTCCTCCTCCTCCTCTTCGCCCTCGTCGCTGGAGTCGATCTCCTCCGCCGAGTCCTCGTCGTACGCCGGGTCCAGCCCGAACCAATCTTCCGGCTGGGCGACTCCGTTGTCGTCCACCTCGGGGGCGAAGACGTTGGTGTCGGTGTAGTCGGCGATCGCTGAAGCCCGCCGAATGATGGCCGGCCGCGCCGGCTCCAGCTCCGTGTCGGCTTGCTGCCTCCAAGTAGCCAGCTGGTCCAGGTTCAGGCCGGGATACCAGGCCTTGACGAACTCCAGCGCCCGCCTGGCACCGGAGCGAGCCGCTGACGCCTTCCAAGCCTCAAAGCGACCGACTGCTACCTCCAGCCAGTCGGCGGTCCGACTGGGGGTGCGAGGGACCACTTGGCCGGGCCAGAGGGCGGCCAAGACCTGCGACCCGGCGTGCTGAAGCCGGCGGAGCAGCCTGTGAGCCGGCTGGATGCGAGCCTGGATCGCCAGGAGCTGCTCCTCCAGCGAGCGGCCGGCGGTTGGCGAGATCTCGAAGCCGGCTTGCCTCTTCGCCTGGCGACGGGCTTCGATGGCCTGGTTGGCGGCAGTTGAATAGCCAGGGAAGTACTCTGCACGAAAGAAAAGAAAAGAAAAGAAGAACACCAAAATCAAAAAAACAAGCCGAAGTGGCAGATGGCAAGAAAGGATGAAGGGGTAGACGACTTACCGTCAACCAGGTCCTCAATCTGGCCATAGCCGGAGACCAGAGTCTGCCTGGCCTCTGCCCAGCCGGCCGCCTCCGTCTCGAACTCGGCCTGGAGGGTGGCTTCGCGATCCTGCGCAGCCTTCAGCGCAGCCTTGTGGCCTTCCTCCTGGTCGGCCAGCTTCTTGACCAGGCGGTCGCGCTCCTGCACCAAGGCGGCGAGCTCTGCGTCCTTGGCACGAAGAGCAGTCTGGGATTCCCCCAGCTGTGCCCTCAGACTGGCGTTGGCCGCTGCAGAGATAGTAGAAGAAGAAGAACAATAAGGAATCATCAAGGAAGATCCGAGCCGACTGCTCAGCAGTCGGCCCGAATCTCGGGGACTACACCCAGTGGGTGCGCTGACGCGCCCCCACATGAGATAAAGATCAAGTCACGTACCTCGGCTTTCAGTGAGATCGGCGGTCTTCTGAGTCAGCTCCCGAGCCTGGGAGTTGAAGGCGGCTGCTCGGAGGTTGTGGTAGTCCTGCAAGACGGACAGAAGGCCGAAGTGAGAACAAAAGCAGCAAAGACAAAATCTCCAAGAAGTTCCAAGCGGCCTGCTCAGCAGCCGACTCGGAACTCGGGGACTACACCCAGTGGGTGCGCTGACGCGCCCCCACGAGAGAAATCAAGATCAAGAAAGAGCAAGATGAGGATACTAACCCGAATGGCTGCCCGCGTTGCGAGGAATTCGTCGGTGAACTGCCTCAGCGCCGCGGCTTGGCTTTGGAGCCGGGTCCGGACGTCTTGTGCAGCAACGTTCACCACGGCTGTCCCTCCGCCTGGTGTCCACCCCGAGGTAGCGCTGGCCGCCTCCGCGTCTCGGGCCGACGAGCTGGAGCCCACGGCCGGCTGTGGCTCCGACGCAGCCTTCTGCGGCTCAGACGTGGCCTTCCCTGCACGCCGGCTTGGCGGAACCTGGACCGCCACCTCAGCCCCCGCGGTCGGCTCGCCCTCCGCCGACTGTGCGGGCGCAGGCTCAGGCTGGTGGCCTTGGGTCACCCTAGTCGGAGGAGTCGGCCCCGGCGCCTCCCCCAAGATGACGACGTCGTCGCCGCTTCCTCCCAGCCCCGGCTGGGAACCGCTGGCTCCCCCTGGCAAGGGATCCACGTCCCCTGGCGCCATGGTGCGCAGGGGGGTGATCATCAAAGCCTCCCCTGCCGCCGCCTCGGCCTGGGCCTCTGCCTGGGCCTTGGCTGCGGCCTCGGCGAGCGCCTTCGCCGCCTCCTCCTCCCGAGCTGCCTGGGCGGCGGCTGCCCTCCGTGCCTCCGCCTCCCGCGCTTCCTGCTCCTCCCGCACCTCCCGCGCGTTCCTTTCCGTCGCCTCCAGGAGGGCGGCGCGGGGATCTACGCGGCGGGTGGTGCTCCCAGAGCCCCCTGGCGACTCGACGACGGAGCCGGCAGCCGCCCGCTCAAGTGATAGCGGAGCTCTGACCATTGAAAAAGAAGACGAAGATTCAAGAACCACCAAAGGAAAGAAAGAAGGACAGTACATAGAAAGAGAGAACTTACGCCGACACAGTCTGCGGCTGCTTCACCACTTTGCGGAAGCGAGCCGCCTTCGTGGCCGCCTCTTCCCGCATGGTGGCCGCCGCCCCACCCCTGGGCTTCTTCGTCCGGCTACCGAACATGCCCTGGGTGGCGCGACATTTCTGGCCTCTACCCCGAGCAGGCTGCGCGCCGGAGGAGCCCGCGCCGCGTCCGGATGCCGGCTGGCGATGCGGGACGGCTTCGGCTTCGTCCTCATCCGGCCAGTCGTCGAAGGTAGCGGTGAACCCGGAGCCGCCTGCTTCGCCGCTGGCTTGGCCGCCGGCCGGCTCGGCGGCATCCTCCATATGGACTGTCCCCAGGTCGGGGTCCTCCTGGTCGTGCTCGGTCCGGTCGGGGACGAAGCGGCGCTCCACGTCTGCCCCGCCGGCCGGCCGGAGCAGAGGACTCTGTCAAAAGAGCAAGCCGACTGAGTTAGTGTCGGCCCAGAGGAACTCGGCGACAAAGCTGAGCGAGAGAGAGAGAAAAAGAGACGAGGGGAGCGTACCGTAGGCGGAGGATTGGCGCGGCTGTATGGCTCCTTGCCGAATTGCCAGTCTTCGGAAAGTTGGTAGTTGGCGAGGTAATTCACCATGTCGGCGACGTCGGGCTGTGGCATCTCCTTGGTGCACATTCGGCTTGGATCGAGCTGGCCGCTCATCTGACAGATCAGATGAGGCCGGCTCTAGAGCGGTAGGACCCGGCGCGTGACGAACGCGGCCAGGAGGTCGGGCCCTGTCAGGACCTCCGACTGGACCATCACCTGCAGGCGGGCGATGGCGGCGTTTCCTCCCTGCGGCAGCGTCACGGCCCGGAAGGACCACTGGGGCAGCCTGCCCGCCGGTGGGCCGGCCATGTAGGCCGGCAGGTTGAGGTAGTCGCCCCGGGGAGCGATGCTCCGCACGTAGAAGTATGACTTCTGCCACTTCTTCACCGATTGGATCAGTGTGATGATGGGGAAGGGGTTGTCGGCGCCTGATCTCCGCGACGCGATGAAGGCGTCGGTCTGAGGCGGCACGCCCCGCATGCGCGTGCCCAGCTTCGACTGGAAGAACTCCCCCCAGAGCTCGAGGGTGGGGAGGACGCCAAGATAGCCCTCGCACAGGGTGACGAAGGCCGACAGCAGCACCACCGCGTTGGGGGTAAGGTGGTGCGGCTGGAGCTGATAGAATTCCAGCCAGGGGCGGAAGAAGGCGCTCACTGGCAGGCCAAAGCCGCGCAGGAAGTGCGAGCGGAAGACTACCCGCTCGCCCTCCCGCGGCGCCGGCCTGACTTCCTTCTCCGGCGCGAGGCGGACCTCCACTTTGTCCGCGCTAGGCAGACGCCGGGTGTCGCAGAGGAAATCGATGTGATCGTTATGGACGATGGAGCCGTCCCAATCCCCGCCAAGCTGCTCTACGTGGGGAGGCATAGCGGAAGCTAGCACGGCGGCGGAGGAGCGTGCGGAGGAAGAGCGCGGCGGCGAAGCGCTGTCGCGAGAACGAGCAAGGCAAGAAGACGGTGGAAGTAGGAGGAGCGTGCGAGGGCCTGCCGCCCTCCACCTCCCCCTACTTATAGCCTCACACGGCCCAAGAGGCCGGACGTGGGGGGGAGACGTGGGATTAACTACGCCCACTCCCCCCATGTCCCGCGTTTATTATGCATAAGTGCGAGCCGAAACTGCCGCACGGAACGTGCGGGCGGTTTCGGGATACAAAGGATCCGCGCCTGGGCCGGGGCGCGGACGTGGCGGGCCCCCTCCCTGCGGCGACGTCCCGTCACGCGCGTGGGCTGGCAGGCTTTCCGGCCACGTGGCACGCCAACGGCCCGAGGCCGGCCCGCGGCCCGGTGCA